>NC_137633.1:26041071-26201071 GCF_963383615.2 Lipophrys pholis | reverse complement strand
GTTTCTGTCTCTGGTTCATGATGTTTCTGTCTCTGGTTCATGATGTTTCTTTCTCAGGTTCTTGATGTTTCCGTCTCTGGTTCATGATGTTTCCGTCTCTGGTTCTTGATGTTTCCGTCTCTGGTTCTTGATGTTTCTATCTCTGGTTCATGATGTGTCTGTCTCTTGTTCTTGAAGTTTCTGTCTCTGGTTCATGATGTTTCTGTCTCTGGTTCTTGATGTTTCTATCTCTGGTTCTTGATGTTTCTGTCTCTGGTTCTTGATGTTTCTGTCTCTGGTTCTTGATGTTTCTGTCTGGTTCTTGATGTTACTGTCTCTGGTTCTTGATGTTTCTATCTCTGGTTCTTGATGTTTCTGTCTCTGGTTCTTGGTGTTTCTTTCTCAGTTTCTTGATGTTTCTATCTCTGGTTCATGATGTGTCTGTCTCTTGTTCTTGAAGTTTCTGTCTCTGGTTCATGATGTTTCTATCTCTGGTTCATGATGTGTCTGTCTCTTGTTCTTGATTTGTCTGTCTCTTGTTCATGATGTTTCTGTCTCTGGTTCCTGATGTTTCTGTCTGTTTGATGATGTTTCTGTCTCTGGTTCTTGATGTTTCTGTCTCTGGTTCAGTATGTTTCTGTCTCTGGTTCTTGAAGTTTCTGTCTCTGGTTCATGATGTTTCTGTCTCTGGTTTCCAGGGTGAAAGCTGTTGGGGTTGCATGTGAGGAAAAGTGTGCGCCGAGCCAACCATGGCGAACGCTTCTGAGGACATTGAGAACACGGCGGTGAGTGACATGCTGGTCAATGTCTGGTTTAATGATTAAGTCTCTGGAGTGTCAGGAAGGACTTTCAGCCTGACGTGTCACTTTCTCTGTATTAGTGAAATAGAAAGTATGAAAGCATTGTTTATATTTACTCTGATGTCCTTCAGGGGTGTGGCCGGGGGGGATATCTCTCTCTCTGTCTCTGTCTCTGTCTGTCTCTCTCTCTCTCTCTCTCTCTCTCTCTCTCTCTCTCTCTCTCTCTCTCTCTCTCTCTCTCTCTCTCTCTCTCTCTCGTAAAGAATGGAGACCACCGTTGCTCACAGACTCTAATCTGGATCGACTCCCAGTCCAGACATTTTTTAAATCGGATAATCCCAGTTAATGGATCGAAGCTCTGCAGAACGCTGATGGGCAGTAACACATTAGAAGTAATGCGTTACTGGGATCCAATTACTTTTTTTAAGTAACATGTAAAGTAAGGGATTACAGTTATTTTCCCGTAGGCAGGCTGCATTACTCTTTTCCTAAAAGTGATTTTGTCTGGTGAGACTCGTAGCAATGACGTATCAATCACGACATCAATGTAAACAACAGACAGTGTGGTGATCAACAACAGGGAGCGCAGCAGAGAGCAGAGTACTACTACTTAACTCTGGTTTTCCGTACTACGACGCTCGCTCACTGCTCACCAGGATAAATCACCTGGTACCTGACGCTGAATGTCTATCCTGCTCCAGAGCAGGTTATGTTCTGGATAAATGGTCAGCGCTCCGCCTCCGCCTTCAGATTCATCTCTCTTGGATCTTAACTGCGGTCTGGCCCCTGCCCCGACTTTGCACCGCCCACAGGATTAACTCCACTGAAGGCCCCCGCATCCTCCCATTTTGAAGCCATAAGAACAAGAAGAAAAGTTCAGCAGTGACGTCAGCCTCTAAGCTGTCGAACTCACAGGCCACGCCCCCTCACAGCAGGCCACGCCCCCAGCCACACGTCTGTGAAGCGACGTTTTAACTTTTCAACTGCACAGTTTATTTATCGTCTCCATTACTTTCAGAAACACATTTCTCTGAACTGTTCCAGTAATAAAAGAGAGTTTTTGTCCGAGCGCCATGTTGGTCCGGTTCTAACTACAGGAGCTGACCACTTTTCATGATGCGTTCAGGTGCATCACGTAAGCCTGCACTCCGACATTTTAACCAGATGTTACAAGATAAATATGATTAAAGTATGACTGAAAGTCATTATCGAGCTGGAACATGCATGTGCAGCACGAGGCAGAGCAGAAGTTTCAGCCGTGCAGGAACAGCTGAAACTAAATTGTTCGGCCAGAAGAAGCTGGACCAAGGAAATGACGTCATTTTGTCCGGTAGGATCCCGCACTGCCGGACTTTCTTCTTGTTGTTATGGAGGAGGACTTGGCCTTTAGTCACACAGTGTCTTGAGGCGGTAAGCCGCTTTCGGGCTTCTGCTGCTTGGCAGCGGTAGAACGCCCGGGCCCTGCTGCCCCTCAATTGTAAACCACACCTTAGACACACACATTGCAGCCACCTCTTCAACACACAAAGACACACCCCTACATGCATCCAACACTCCACAGGGTGGGGGTGCTCTCACCCCGGCCCGGGGCGAGTGTAGTCGGAATGCGGGGGTCGAGCTCCCTTGAGCATGGCGCTGGTGGGGTGGCTGGGGTGGGGTTTCTGAGGGCGTGGCTCTCTCTGGTTTTGTTTGCTGGAGCCTTCCCGGGTCTGGGGGGCCGCCGGGGTGGCGAGGTCCAGACCCGATGGCCTACGGGTCCACGGGTGTTGCTGCAGTCCTCTCCACATCAGTTCCGACCACACCCAATGAGCAAATCTCACACACACACACACACACACACACACACACACACACACACACACACACACACACACACACACACACACACACACACACACACACACACACACACACACACACACACACACACACACACACACACACTACCAAAGTCATGTTAATATCTAGATAGAGCTGCTCAATGTGGTTTAATCTAACAACGGTTGGAAAGTGTTTGGATCAGTATGTTACCAGTAAATAGGATGTAAAGTATTAACAAGGGTATTAACGTTCCCCCCCACCCCTCCCTCTGAGGGTTCCCACCCCAGTCGTCCAGCAGCCAGGCCAGCTTCCAATAAATGCAGGAGGAGATTCCAGGTCTCTTCCTGTTGCAGGAGTTAAAAACTGTTCTGACACCAGAAGGTTCTCAATCACAAAATGTGGTTTGAATAAGCAGGACAAGGGAAAAAGGAAAAAAGATGTCTTGGAAAATTCTTAAATGATGGTGATTGGTGTATGGGTTGAGAGCTGAGCTGCAGAGGAGAGGACAGGAGAACGTATTTAGAACAATCTCTTTGACATAATAAAATAAATCCTGGTCTCTGAGGCTCTGAAGGATGTTCTTGTTCTTGACTTGTTCCAGGTCTGTTTATCTCCGCGAGGGTTGATCTGAAATAATGAGGTTATTGATCACACCTGACAGAACTGCAGAAACATGAATTTATGGAACGCAGAACTACTCCTGTCGTCATGGTGATGAATTAATATTCCAAAAGGAAACACACTCACACGGAGGAAACTCAGCCTCAGAACAAGTCAATGTAAAGTAAAGGAAGAGCAGTGAGGAAGCTCTGCCTAGAACCTTTCTGCTGGAATAAAGTGAAAATGAGTCTATCTATTGTCCCATGAATTAATCTGATTTAATCTCACCAAGTCAGCATGAACAAGTCAGGAATGTTCTGGCTTTGGCTGCAGCAGCAGTGTTGCTTTTAGCTGCTGGATGTGTTTGAATTCTTCACAATCTCAGCGAATAACTGCCCCTCTATGGTAAAGTCAGCTGCTCTGCAGGGTTTCTCCCTCTGTGATTGGTCACACGCTGCAAGCTCCGCCCCTTTCATGTGAACACGTAGTTCTGGGTTGAACCAGCAAGTTGATAACCTGCTTGGTAGTAACGGTGATCAGGATCCAACGTGTCTGGACCAGTCAACCAGGAAACAGAGATCCTGGATCTGTTGATCAGGAGCAGCAGCGTTTAATACTCAGAATAACAACAAGACAGGGAAACTCAGGATGACTGGTAACGTACATGATCTGCTCCCTTTTCAAAGTAATAATCTGCCTAGAACAACTTGAAATCATCTAGAACCCAGATCCCAACTAGGGATGTTCTGGATGTTGTAGAACCAACACAGTAAAGTCCAGTTTTAGTGCAGCCTGTTCTCACTCTGATTGGTTCTTTATTCACCTGCAGCCGTTTCCCTTTAGTTCCTCTGTTCCTTTGATTTACATTTGACATTATATCAGAGGTTAGAACCTCAGGGGGAAGTGAGAGGAACCACCTTATTCTACTTTTTATCACATTTGGAGTTTCTTCACCACGACAGACGACACTAACCTTCACCACCATCGGATTATTATTACGCCACCTAGTGGAAGTGTGGTCTGATTGTCAAAACAACGTGATCGCCTTTCCTTAACTCCTTTAGGAAGTCTCCTGACTCCTTTCCTTAACTCCTTTAGGAAGTCTCCTAACACGTTTCCTTAACTCCTTTAGGAAGTCTCCCGACTCCTTTCCTTAACTCCTTTAGGAAGTCTCCTAACACCTTTCTTAACCCTGTGATGTCATCCAGGGGGTTAAGGAAAAGTAGATAAGGAAGCAGATAGGAGGGACTATTCGGCTGTACCCACAGAGTCTCTCCAGGTGCTGAGGCCGATCACAGAGTCTCTCCAGGTGCTGAGGCCAATCACAGAGTCTCTCTAGGTGCTGAGGCCGATCAGAGTTTGTTTTCCTCGAGGTATCATGGCGATATATTGAGGTCCACAAAACTATCAAGTTCATTTCATTTATTGTTCGATTAATTGACATATTGATTATCGTCCCAGGCCTACTGAGGAGTCCCAACATGTTTTACATGATTTGTCAAATTCATCCATTCACACACACCCGGAGGTGGCAGATGTCACTCTGCTGGGAGCAGCTGGGGTTCAGCCGATAGACTTTGGTCAGGAGAAGATGGTGAGCCGGTCAGCCAACATGCTGTTTGCTGTGAAAACCTCAGAAATAATGATCATCATTATTGTGTCACCCTGGAATACGTCCAATGATCCCAGTTCACACGTCCACGTGGCCTATAGCAGCATTGTTCCTGCTGCTCCCTTCATACTAATGATCTGATGGTTTCGTGTCAGACACATTCTGTCCCTCATTATTACTGTTATTTCAGTCTTTACCTCTGTTTTGTGTTCTAGTGTCCAATTGTGTCTGAATTCCTCCAGAACTTCAGAGTTACCTCCCATTCCATCAGGTTCAGACGTTATTCCACGAGTCTTTCCTTTGCAGGTATCAAGGTTTTCTCCTGAGGCTGTGTATATAGTGTAGAATATAGTATATTCTACACTATATTGGATTTTGGATTCAATACCAGTACAAAACAGTTTTTGGGCCCAGTCTTTACTTTTTTTATTTTTTTTTTTTATCCTGTCAAATTCAGACATTTTGATTTATCCTGCAAGGGGCCAGTCCATTAGTTTTCCAGTATGTACATTTACATACATGCAAGCATCCAGTCATCAGTCAGTCGCCAATCTGTCAGGAAGCAGCATGTGACACAGGGAAATGTCAGAACAGAAGAAATCTATAAAACCAGATGAGATGAGCACAAAGCAAGACAGTAAAACAGTAGAAACAATAAATAAGACATGGATAAATGTCTTCAAGGTGAAGTAATTTAAAATGGGCGCGGCCTGTGTTTTAGAGCTTTATGGCAGAGGGAGTGAAGGACTTTGAGTACCTGTTAGTTTTTTCTTTTAGGCACATCATAACGTCTGCCTGAAGGCATGAGAGCGAATTCCCTCAGGCCCGTTCACCCTCCAGAGGAACTAGAAGAACGTTTGGCACTCCTGAGCAAAATGACGTCATTTTCAAATTCTGCTTGGCAGAGCCCACCGTCCGGGCCCACGTCCCTCGGTGCTGCACGTTCCAGCTCACTAATGACCATCATCATATTTGAATCATGTTTAACACGTATCCTCACTACTATATGAGCCCCGCAACCCGTTAACATGTCAGACTGGGGATTCTTTTTGCTTTTCCAGCTACTTGGTCCTCAAAGATTGTGCCCAAGTCCCTCTGAGGAGTTCCGATCCTTTAATGATGTTATTTAACTATTTTTTGTCTTCAACAGACGACCCATTGTACCAGCAGGTAAAGGGAAGGGTTAAAAGACTTCCACTAAAAGAATGGTAAAATGTAAAGAAAGACTAACTAAGATTAATAAAGACAAACCAGCCCAGCCACGTTACTACACATGTTCTGGCTATGCCCAAAGTTGTACATTTTTTGGCCATCTTGAGACATTCTCTATAATATGTGGGACAACTCGTCTCCCTGGGCGCTTTAGAACCATGATGGCCTGCTGCTGCCTGCGAGCCAGGAGACTTATTCTACTTAAATGGAAGGAGACCCGGCCTCCAGCGTATGGCCAATGAATTAGAGGAGCCCTGCGTCATAAGCTTCTAGAAAAAAATTTAAATACCATTACGGGGTCCACAAGAATATCCTATGTTACCCGGCAGCCATTTATCTCTTTTGTAGAAATCATGGCCGCTGCCAACGTTAATACTTAACCCAAGTGACTATGTATCTTTTATTTTCCCTTTTGTTGTCAATATGTTTAAAAATGTGCTTAGTAAGCTTACAGATAGTCCAGTAACTGTGTGTGTGTGTGTGTGTGTAGGGGGGGGGGGGGTTATTAAGAAATTGATGTAAAGGTTCTGTGTTTATATTGTTTTGTTATATTTGGGGGGAAAAAAGACATAAAAAAAAGTTGTGTAATTGTGTCTCAGACATTAAAAGAATTCAGCGTCCTCATTAAATGGACTCTTTGTTGACCCCGTTTGACAACCAGCTCAGTGTTTACATCGAACTCCAGCTGTGAGTCAAACACTAAATGGCAAGTAAAGATTTCTCAAGCTCACAGTTTGTCCTGAGAATGGACAGACAGGAAGCTCATGGACAAATAAGAAAGACTGAACCTGAAGCTGAAGCTGAAGCAGCACCTCAGTTGAACCTTTGTTAAACGTTGTCAGCACCATGGCTCATAAGAACCCCCGCGTCTCGCTGAATGCGGTGGAACATATCTTGATACCGTCATTATTTCCCCTGTAATTTCTTTGTTTTTCATTGGTTTAGAGGACAAAACCACTTGATATTCTCCCGTCACACAAATGCACATTAGTATATGGACACTTTCTTACACCTTAAACGCTCTGGAATTCTAAATGTGATTGTTCTCTCACACCACCAGGACCAACCAGAGGCCATTCCAGCCCCAGAACCACAGGATGGTGGCGGGACCAGAGTCCGGACCAGGGGAGGCCCGGGAACTGGAGGGCCGGGAGCTGGAGGAGGTTCAGGGAGAAACGGCAGCAGTCCGGAGCAGAATGGTCAGCCCCCCGCAGCCCGCCCTCCAGTAGTTGTGGATGCCGAGGAGGACGAGGATGAAGAGCTGACCTTGAAATACGGCGCAAAACACGTCATCATGCTCTTCGTCCCTGTGACGCTCTGCATGGTGGTTGTCGTGGCAACCATAAAGTCTGTCAGCTTCTACACCCAGAACGACGGGCAGAGACTGTGAGTGTCACGACCCTCGTCTGGACGACTGAAGTTCAGGGCCAAAGGATGTCAGCTGGTGTTTGAGTGGATGTAATGCAAACATGCTGACACTAGGGGGAGTGATGCAGCTGCAGGTCCTGAGTGCGTAGTGTCCATACCGAGACAGCTCTGAAATCCTACCAGGTCATTACAGTGTTGTGAATGTGAACGGACCTGCTGCTGATAGCCAGGGCAATGAGAGGACAAGGTTGGCCTGAATGAAACTCCCTGCATGCAGAGGTTGGATAACGAGAAGATCTCACTGGTTTGAAACAATGAGATGGATAAATATTCATATTTTCTATAGAAATATTGCTTTGCGCTTTCTCCAGTTTGACTTGGTATTTGTTGGTGTTGTGTCTGTCCAGGATTTACACCCCGTTCCCTGAAGACACGGACACGGTGGCCCAGAGAGCCCTCAACTCCATCCTGAACGCCACCATCATGATCACCGTGATCATCGTCATGACGCTGGTGCTCGTGCTGTTATACAAGTACCGCTGCTACAAGGTACCAGAACCTCTCATCACACCACAGCTGTGCTGTGCTTCGGCCTGACATCCTGCACTCAAGCTAAAGCAAACGTCTGGTGTATGTTACGTCAGGATATTATATCAGAACGAGTCTAAAGCTTTGACTTTATTACTGCAAATATCTACAGGCTGTGGTCAAATATGGAAACTCTGCTTTATACGCCAAAGAGTTACAGGGGAAGGGAGGAATGTAGGTGGAAGGGAGGGAGAGGAGTAGAGAAAGACTCCCTAGATTCCTCACAGTGGTACTAGAGGTCAGAGTAAAACTATCCAGTGGTACGAGAGGTCAGAGTAAAACTATCCAGTGGTACTAGAGGTCAGAGTAAAACTATCCAGTGGTACGAGAGGTCAGAGTAAAACTATCCTGTGGTACTAGAGATCAGAGTAAAACTATCCAGTGGTACTAGAGGTCAGAGTAAAACTATCCAGTGGTACGAGAGGTCAGAGTAAAACTATCCAGTGGTACTAGAGGTCCGAGTAAAACTATCCAGTGGTACTAGAGGTCCGAGTAAAACTATCCAGTGGTACTAGAGTTCAGAGTAAAACTATCCAGTGGTACTAGAGGTCAAAGTAAAACTATCCAGTGGTACTAGAGGTCAGAGGTCAGAGTAAATCCAGTATTGAGGCAGGACGAGGTCAGACTGTTGATCCCACTGGGATTCAGTCTTCTCAGCAGCTCCTTGTCGTTCTAATAGTCAAACGTTGTTAAAATGGAACTGTGGCACACGAGAGAATAGAAAATGTCAATAGAATAGAGGAATGGCACGGTGGGGCAGTGGTTCGCGCTCTCGCCTCTCAGCGAGTCCCGGTTCAAATCCCAGTGTGGAGTTTGAATGTTCTCCCCGTGTTTCCCCCCACAGTCCCGACACATGGCCAGTATCTGTATGTATTGTACTGTGATGTGAAACTTGACAGGTGATCCAGGGCTGGCTCTTCCTCTCCTCCCTCCTCCTGCTCTTCTTCTTCTCCTACATCTACCTCAAGTAAGCAACACTCTCCTCCCACCCTGAACGCTCTGATGTTCCATCAGCCTAATGCTTCCTCTGGTTTCTGCCCCCCAGGGAGGTTTTCAAGACCTACAATGTGGCCATGGACTTCTTCACACTGGCCGTCGTCATCTGGAACTTCGGAGTGGTGGGCATGATGTGTATTCACTGGAAAGGCCCCCTGCGGCTCCAGCAGGCCTACCTCATCATGATCAGCGCCCTCATGGCCCTGGTCTTCATCAAGTACCTGCCAGAGTGGACCGCCTGGCTCATACTGGCCGTCATATCGGTCTACGGTAAATCCTCCTGCTGCCGGTGCCTCTCAAGGTCTCGGGATGTTTTTCAGTCCCCTGGCCTCTTGTGGGAATTCAACCTGATTAAAGGAGAGCAGGTACCGAGGGAGGAGGGGGACTTTGAGGGCCAGTGTGACCAAACGGAACGGCGAGACTATTTCTAGCTGGTCCTCGTGGAAACGCAAGTTTCCTCTCACACATTAAGAGCCAGGATGTGATGTGCACGACTCTTTCCTGGAACAAAATAAAAACACAGAGCTCCTCCTTGTCAGATGGAGGATGAAGAACCAAACCTGCAGTATTTATTTCTTTAATCATTTTCCTCTTTGCTTTTACTTTACCCGGTTGTGAGTCTGAGAGGAACTGGGTTTAGGTTGTTTGCTCCTGAAGTCTGGGACAGTTTGAAGATGTGTGGGTGGTTGAAGTGAACGCTGAATTTAATCCTCAGAGATCAGACTCCTGGCACAGCAGATGGACGGTGATAACAGGAGCCAATCACACAGACAGAGTCACTGACATGTTCACAAGCTGGTCCATTAAACACAGTTTTCACTTCCATAGACCTGTCCTGCTCGTGGACTTCCTGAGCAATAATTCGAAAGTTCTCATGAGGTTACATGTATGGCGACAAAACCTCATCAAACACAAGATTTATGTGAAATGCCCTTCTGTCTTGGTAGTTCTGGCAGTTTTTACATTTTGTCTTTCTCATAAGGGGTTAACACAAAGGTTGACTTATGGCGATGAGAAGGATGAAGGCTAAATCCTGCCCGTGGTGACGGAACAAGAGTTGAAGGCTTAATAATGAATGCAGTTTAGGCAGAAAACACTCCCTCCCTCCCTCCCTCCCTCCCTCCCTCCCGTAGATTTGATGATGATGATGATGATGATGATGATAAGAGGAAGTCATCTTTGGCCTGTTGGTGTTGTCCTTCTCAGATCTGCTGGCGGTGCTTTGTCCCAAAGGGCCTCTGAGGATCCTGGTGGAAACGGCTCAGGAGAGAAACGAACCCATCTTTCCAGCTCTCATCTATTCCTGTAAGGACACTGATACTATTACATTTCATTGTGGGAAGGATCAACACGTCAATTCAGTTTTTAGGAATCACTACCCGTCCATATTTATACTCATTAAAACAACACAAGTAGTGTAACATCTCTGCAATAGTTACTTTTGTAAAGTTAGGGTTCCGCGATCACGTTCTGTTCGTTCCCATTCTTTTGTGTTCCTTGAATGCACCATCAGAGCGAGTTGGCCTGTGATTGGCTGAGTGGAGAAAGGGGCGGGTCAGGTGTGCAAGGGAGAGGAGACACGCCGTAGGTTCGTCCGACTTGTTCCTCCTAACTCCTCAACTATCACTTCTCCTGAACCCCGGAACTGTTTAGTGTGGCGGCCATGATAAGGACGGTCTGAATTCTCAATAAGCTAAGGAAAGGAGGCTCGTTGATTCCTTTAGAACCTCCTTTAGTCTAGGAACCACTGATGCTTCCTTTAGAACCTCCTTTAGTCTAGGAACCACTGATGCTTCCTTTAGAACCTCCTTTAGTCTAGGAACCACTGATGCTTCCTTTAGAACCTCCTTTAGCCTAGGAACCACTGATGCTTCCTTTAGAACCTTCTTTAGCCTAGGAACCACTGATGCTTCCTTTACCAAAGGAGACCAGCTCATGTTCCCCTACAATTCCTTGCGGCGACAACATTTAAAGGAACCCGCTCGTTCAGGGAAACCCAGGATGACTGAATAAGGAGCAGATCATGTAAGTTACCAAAGCAATAATCTGCCTAGAACAACTTGAAATCATCTAGAACCCAAATGAACTTTTTGTAGTTCATTTTCAGAAACTTGTAGTTCTTTCCCCACCATGGCAGACGTCAACTTGAGCCGCTGTCGCATTATTATGACGTCACTAATTGAAAGTGCTGTCTGACTGCCACACCACCGTGATCACCTTTACTAACTCCTTTAGGAAGCCTCCTAACACCTTTTACTAACTCCTTTATGAAGCTTCCTAACTCCTTTCCTTAACTCCTTTAGGAAGCCTCCTAACACCTTTTACTAACTCCTTTATGAAGCTTCCTAACACCTTTCCTTAACTCCTTTAGGAAGCCTCCTATCACCTTTACTAACTCCTTTAGGAAGCTTCCTAACACCTTTCACTAACTCCTTTAGGAAGCCTCCTAACTCCTTTCCTTAACTCCTTTAGGAAGCCTCCTATCACCTTTACTAACTCCTTTAGGAAGCCTCCTAACACCTTTCACTAACTCCTTTAGGAAGCCTCCTAACACCTTTCACTAACTCCTTTAGGAAGCCTCCTAACACCTTTCACTAACTCCATTAGGAAGCTTCCTAACACCTTTCACTAACCCTGTGATGTCATCCAGGGGTTAAGGTAAAGTCCATAGTTAAGGAGTTAGGAGGGACAACTCGAACGTGTGCGTGTGCCTGCATGCAGTAATAAAACAAGAAACCCGTCTTCCTCTCCAACATCCTGTGGGACGCTACCATAGTAACGCTACAAAAAGGGTGCGAATCCTTTTTGTTTTTGTTTGTTTTCAGTTTTGTCACGTGTTAAATTAGTCTATTTTTATTTGTGCATGAGGGTGAATTTTCACTCTTTCACTTTAATAAAGTTGCTGGCCTGCATGCAGTTCTTGTTCTCACCATTGAGGTGTGGGGGCGCTAGTCTTAAACATCCCTTTAAATCAGACAGACGTTCAATTTCAAACAGGGAAACCTGGGAAATGTTGGATTTCCTAATAAAAATGATGGACTGAGGAGCAGCAGCAGAAGCTGATCCTGGTCTGTGGAGCTTCTGTCTGAAGGTAATGTCCATAAACTAGCATTAATATTCAGCCCTGTGTTGTTTATGATGGTACTGAGGACTGGAGCTCCGGTAGTCTGAACCTTTTCTTTTTTAATTCTGATGTTCATGCGTGTTTGTTTGTTGATGCGTATTTCAGAGGTTATTTTCTGCACCTTAATGTGGATTTTTTTTCACTGACGTTCATATGACTCCCAGACGAGACGTCCATGCAATGTCCAGGACATTCATACCAAAAACTAATGTGTCCGATTGCGGCCCTGAAGGGACAATAGGACACCAGTTTTGGCTCAGTGGGTAAAAGTAGGCTTGTATAATGAATGCGTTTTGACGCGACAATGGTAACGCTACAATGGTAACGCTACAATAGTAACGCTACTATAGTAACGCTTATAGTAATGCTACAATAGTAACGCTACTATAGTAATGCTACAATGGTAATGCTACAATGGTAATGCTACAATAGTAACGCTACAATAGTAACGCTACAATAGTAACGCTACTATAGTAATGCTACAATAGTAATGCTACAATAGTAACGCTACTATATTGACGCTACAATAGTAACGCTACAATAGTAACTCTACAATAGTAACGCTACAATAGTAACGCTACAATAGTAATGCTACTATAGTAACGCTACAGTTGTAACTACAATAGTAATGCTGCAATATAACTCTACAATAGTGACGCTGCAATAGTAAACATAGTAGACATGTGAACGGAATTATTTTGAGAATGCCGGGGAGAAGAAAGAGGGTTTTGGCCGTTGTGGGCGGGGCCTGAGTAAGGACGCCTGTCCTGTGGAATGATGTTGACTTTCAGCAGTGATGATTGAGGGTTCTCGGTCTTAGTAGAGGCGTGACTGGATCCCATAGTTCCCTGCTTCATTTGATCGTTGATTTGAGGTCCCGTAAGTAAAATTATTTTGCCTGTATGGTTCCTCCTCAGCTACAATGGTGTGGCTCGTCAACATGGCCGACACCGAGCGGCCGCAGAGGAACTCCACAGAAGCAGCTACGCCTCAACCAGAGACGCAGGAAGGTGAGTGAGGAGGTCAGAGTCCACATACATGTTTACAGCTTCTAAATGTCTGTGTGATGTCACGTGTTCAGCCACAGCGGCGTCTCCGGACCCCTCCAGTCCGTCCCAAGACGACGGGGGCTTCAGCCCGGGCTGGGTGGACCAGCAGCAGCACCAGCTGGGACCGCTCCAGTCCACCGAGGACAGCCGCAGGGAGATCCAGGAGATGCCCAATGCCCGCCCTACTCCAGAAGACGACGATGAGGAACGTGAGTGTCAGAGCTGAACACCCAGACGAGTCTCGGGGTGGAGCGGAGCCTCGGGGGGGAGACGAGCCTCGGGGGGGAGTTTGCTTTAGAAAAGCAATAATGCAGTACTATTGAGGAGGAGGACATTACGATCCTACATGGAGACAAACTATTTGTGTTCCAGTTCCTTCTCTTTACTGCGACTCTTTATAGTCCCAGAAAATGAGGAAGTTCTTATTGATGGAAATTGCTGGTCTGCTGTGTGAACTATATGTGTTCCTGCTCCTCGTGACTTAACGCTCCAGTAAATGCGGGTGGGAGAGGTAGTGTGTACAGTAATTACAGCTGGGTGGGACTGGCCTCCTCCCTGACTGTGGTGTGCTGCTGCTGTTGTCAGGGGGCGTCAAGCTGGGCCTCGGGGACTTCATCTTCTACAGCATGTTGGTGGGAAAGGCCTCGGCCACCGCCAGCGGGGACTGGAACACCACCCTGGCCTGCTTCGTCGCCATCCTCATCGTGAGTGAGCGGCTGCTTATTTTGGTGTCCGGGCACAATGTGTGAGCTGGCGTTGTGCCGACCGCGAGCTGCTATAAGAAGCCTCACATTGAGCTGGGCAGGTTGTCATTGTGCTGTGTTCTGCCCCCAGGGCCTGTGTCTGACCCTGCTCCTCCTCGCCATCTTCAAGAAGGCCCTGCCCGCTCTGCCCATCTCCATCTTCTTCGGCCTGGTCTTCTACTTCGCCACAGACAACCTGGTGCAGCCCTTCATGGACGAGCTGGCGCTGCATCAGTTCTACATTTAGCAGACACACGCACACACACACACACACACACACACCACACACACACACACACACACACACACACACACACACACACACACACACGCTCAGCAACGTGAACTACTTTTTACTATGCCTTTCTTTCTGGAGGCCCCCCTCCCCCCCCCAAGACAGCTTTTTACTTTATTTTCCAAACCACAAAGTGACATTGGACCCTGGACTGTCGACACGCTGACCTGCTGGTCTGGACCCGGTTCAGGACCCCCCCCCCCCCCCCCCCCCCCCCCCCCCACCACCACCACCACCAAACTAAACCCCAATGCGACCAAGAGGACACTGATAAAGGACAGAAGTGTGTAGTTTTGATTGTGTACCCGTGTGTGTGTCACTGCTGTTAAAAATGACTGAACTGCTTTAGTTTCCCCTCGGCAGACGTTCCTCCTCCGTCACCAGCAGTGGCGCCGCCCGCATGACGGGACACCAGGAATAATAGAACACGAAAGATTCCCTCCAAAAACCACACACACACACACACACACACACACACACACACACACACACACACACACACACACACACACACACCCACACACACACCCACCCACCCTAATAGAATGGAGAGTGAGGGTGACGGAGTGGAGCTCAGTAGTAAACCCAGTTATTTGATTCTGTCCTCCAGACTGAGGAGGAAAGGACTCGATCACGTCCCGGTTCGGTTCGTCTCACATGCTTACGTGTTATGAAAAGTTCTTCTCATTCAGATTTTGTTCTTTTTTTATAAACAAAACAAAAAAGGTTTTTCTGTTGTTTGTCATTTTGTTCAGCACAACGTCACATTGTTCAAGTGATGGAGGAGTGATGAGGATAGACGGAGGAGGGATGGAGGATAAATGGAGGGGTGATGGGGATAGATGGAGCAATGATGAGTGATGGAGGAGTGATGGAGGAAAGACGCAGGAGTGATGGAGGATGGGGGAGTGGTGGAGGAGTGATGAGGATAGATGGAGTGATGGAGGATGGGGAAGGATCCACAGATTCTGACAGATGGTGGCAGTAATTCAGTCACTATCAGCTGTTGAGGCTCGGTTGGCAGATCAGTCGTCTCCCAATTGGAAGGTTGCCGGTTCGATTCCCATCTGCCTGCCCACATACCAAAGTGTCCTTGGGCAAGACGTTGAACCCTGAACTACCTGTGTGAACGCAGTGTGAGAGGGGGCCGATTGCACAAAATGTCAGCCTCACCTCCGTCAGTCTGCTCAAGAGCAGCTGTGGCTACCTACGTCTTTTACCACCATCCAGTACGGAGGGAATGAATCATGCAATGGAAAACGTCTTTGAGTCTCCGGAAAAGTTTTATATAAAACTATTCATTACTATTATATGTTGTAGTGCAAAGCTCTGTTTACTAGTCGGTGTAGACCTCCACCCCCACTGTCATCACCTCCACCCTCACTGTGATCATGAACAATGGATCACCTCCACCCTCACTGCTCACCTCCACCCTCACTGTGATCATGAACAATGGATCACCTCCACCCTCACTGCTCACCTCCACTCCCACAGATCACCTCCACCCCCACAAATCACCTCCACCATCACTGTGATCATGAACAATGGATCACCTCCACCCTCACTGCTCACCTCCACTCCCACAGATCACCTCCACCCTCACTGTGATCATGACAGAATGAGGTGGAGGAAACCAGCGTCTGAAGTGACTTTCCTCCGCTGGGTGGAGGCATCACTCTTCGTGATGGAGTTCATGCATCAGGAGAGACTCCAGGTGGAGCTGCTTCACCTCCACAGAAGTCATCTGATCAGGACTCCACCTGGTCTCCACCCATTAGAGGTGTACCAGGCAGGTGAAGCTGGGAGGGGGACCGAGGTGGGTCCAGCCGTCTGGTTTGGTGTGGAGGACCAGAGGTCAGAGGTCAGCAGCCCTCCGCCAGCCTCCATCCTTTCACACGGTAACAAAATGTGTTTGTCTTTGCTGCGTCATGTGATGCAGAGTCTCTCCAGGCAGTGGGAACATTGTGGGAATTCCTTGGCGTGCCGGAGCTGGCATCCTGCTCTCCGTCCCCCTGGTGCCAACTGGCTCACAGAACCGTTGGCCCACCGCTCTGGAGACTCCGCCTACTGGCGTCAGCTGCCCCTGATGGGGGCCGCTCGGGGCGGACAGTGGCACGGTGTGGCAGCAGCCAGGTTTGGCCTCCAGAGTGACGTCCTGTCGGCCCCTGGCCAGGCCTCCCTGGACCACTGATCCCCTCCAGGTCCTCACAAAGGCTCGGTTCTGTCCACCACGAACCCGACCGGCGTCACTCCCAGCGAGGAGGAACCCGATCAGGAAGGAAATCTAAAGCGTCAAGCTCCTCTGGAGGCAGGTGGTAGATGTACATGAACTAGAGCTACACAATCTCACACAGCTGTGAGAAACATCTGGTTTCTGTGCTTTGAGCTTCGTTCTGCTCGTTCTGCTCGTTCTGCTCGTTCTGCTCGTTCTGCTCGTTCTCCGGGTCCCAGTTTACTCCTGCTGTGACGGAGCGTCTGCGTTCTCCACCTACTTCACAAACCAGCTTTGTTTTTGCTCATTTTGTCTTTGATGTTTATGTGTGGAATAGTTCTGATCAGAACTTCTGTCATTCAGTCATTAACCCGAACATGATTGCACAGTGCAGGGAACCATCATTTACAGCAGTCCCATCAGCATTTTGAATAAACTGGTATAATGCGGTTCTGCTCTAACTTTAGCACCAACGGCTCTTTCTCATGGAGCAACTCGGTCTGAGTGGTAAGAAGAGCTTCATGTTCTCCCTGGGCACGCTCCGGTTTACTCCATCATGCATGTGGGGTATGTGGTGCTTCTGTATTGCTGCTGGTTGTAAATGTGTTGGTTCCTTTGTACTTGTCCTGATGTCCAGGACGTACGGCAGCGGCAACGGCTGGGAATGTTGGATTTACAGGTACGTCTCAAAAAATGAGAATATCATGAAAATGTTCACTATTTTTTCGTCACTCATTTCAGAAAGTCAAACCCAGATATGATCTCGGCTCATGACACATAGAGTGAAACATTTCAAGCCTTTATTTCTTGAAATGTTGATGATGATGGCTTACAGAGTGAAAACCCCAAATTCAGAGTCTCAGAAAATGAGAATATTGTGGAAAAGTTGAGTTTTGTAAAGTCCTGGTGTCTCACCCTCACCAGATAATGAAGTCCAAACCCCTGCAAAGGTTCCCTGAGCCTTTAAATGGTCTCAGTCTGGGTCAGGAGGCGACACGATCATGGGGAAGACTGCTGACTGGACAGATGTCCAGGAGACAGTCATTGATACCGTCCACTAGAGGTCCTTGCTAAAGAAGCTGCTTGTTCAGAGTGCTGGATCCAAGCATGTCCAGAGAAGGTGGAGTGGGAGGAAAAGGTGCAGCAGCAAAAGGGAGGAGCGCAGCCTGGACAGGACTGTCCAGCAAAATGCTGGACAAGGACGGACTGAGGCTGGAGTCAGAGCATCAAGAGCCACTAGGCACTGACCAATCCTAGACATGGGATCCTAATGTGGCTTCCTGGGGTCAAGACATTCCTGAACAAGAGACCAGGTCAGAAGCGAGAGATGAACCTGTAGAAATACTTCAATGGGAAAGCGTGTTACAATGTAGAGTCAATAAATAATCTTTGGGGGTACTCTGGGAACACTGATGTTCCTGCAGGAGGAACATGCAAACTGCACCGACCGGAACAGAACCCCACCGTCCACACTGGAACAGACCCCCACCGTCCACACTGGAACAGAACCCCACCGTCCACACTGGAACAGACCCCCACCGTCCACACTGGAACAGAACCCCACCGTCCACACTGGAACAGACCCCCACCGTCCACACTGGAACAGAACCCTTCTGTCCACACTGGAACAGACCCCCACCTTCCACACTGGAACAGACCCCCACCGTCCAGCCATGTTCAAAGTTGGGAGGATAGAAAGGTCCACCGAAGCTGAGGGTTAAAAGGTTCTGTGTTCAGATATTTGCGTGGGTTCCGTTGGTTGCAGCTTCAGAGTGATCAGGTGAAAGCCGTCGGTCACTGTCCCTCCAGGTGGAGCTGACGTAGCCACACCTGTGTGCGCTGGAGGTTTCCCAGGATAGCTCGGCTCAGGGGATTACTGTTCAGACGGGGCCGTCTGCTCCATGTGAGCCCAGCATGAAACGGAGGATTAGGCTTCATTAATCGTTGTGGAACCGCAGAGACACTGAGCAGCCCGGAGAGAAGACGCTGAGCTGCAAGCCTGAAAGACTCGACCAAGGAGTGACAAGATGTCAAAGGACAAGCTGGAGAGCCTGGTGAAGCGCATGGAGGAGACTCTGTCGGAGATGGAGCAGCTGAAGCTGCACTGTGGGAAGCAGAGCGAGGAGCTGAGCCAGCTGGTGGTGGAGCTCCGCAGAGAGAACCAGGAGCTGGTGGAGAAGTACAACCAGCTGGCTGCGGACATGAAGGAGGCCAAGGAGATTATAGAACAGCTCCAGGACACAAAGTACGCCTTCAACGCCAAGGAGAGGCAGGCGCAGAAGCTCAGCCGGCAGCTCTGAGGGCCACGCCGACACCAAACCCCGGGAAACCCAGCGGCCCGGGCCCCCGGAGAAAATCTCACTGCTTGTTGCAGAACGTTCCTAAAGACTGGGTGGGCGGGCGGCTAAACTGGGCACAGCCACTTTCTTTGACGAGAACATATGTGTACATTTATGGGAGGCTGAACGTAAAGCTTAGTAATTTAAATGTTAACTTATATCCTGTGGCTTGCAGCTCCTTTTAAAGTCATGGCTAGACTTAATGACCAGGAATCCAACGGAAGGTCTCCAGGAACCGTGGATGTGGAAAAGAAAAACAGTTTTTAAAGTGGGCGAAGTTTCTGTTTGGACATTGTACTCATTAGACTTCTATAATTAGAAGAGCAGCGGGACGCTCCGTACCGTAAAGATTGTAGTCACTGCGTGTTGTCTTTTAAGTGGGCGGCCATCTATTCTTGACACTTGGCTACTCAAATGCTAAAAATACGGGATTATCCTCCTCTGGCCTCGACCTTTTGGGAAATGAGACTTGAAGGCGCCTCCATTCACACTGGCTCAGAGCCAAGAAAACCCTAAACGTGTGACTGTTCAACCTCTTTCTGTCGCTTCACAATAAAACGATCTGTTGGTAAAACATGTTTGACGTTTCATCACATTCCTGCTTCTTGCTCTCAGACGTTTGACTCACTACAACAAGACTCCATGGCTTGAGTTGCAAACTGTTGAAAAACCTTTATTTACAAAAACTGTAAAAATCGAACATCCAGAAGAATAAAAAAAAACAGACGTATCTGGAAAAGCTTCAGTCCTCAGGTCGTCTCTAGTTTTATCTAAGGACACGTTTACACGTACCCAGGTTTTTACAAAAACTGATATTTCCTCCCACGTTTACAAAAATCTCCACTGACATGGATCCACAGGTCCACCTGGTTCAGAGCTGCTATGAGCAGCCAGGCCTGTAGGGGGCAGTGGAACGAGAAGCCATGAGAGAGAGAGAGAGAGAGAGAGAGAGAGAGAGAGAGAGAGAGAGAGAGAGAGAGAGAGAGAATGTTTGGCTTTGTTTTCTGGTTCTCACTGGAATTTATACAGCAAAGTATGAAAACATAACGAATACACATACGTACATACAGTTCTTCAATCAAACTATGGGTTTCTTAGGTTACTTTACTTTCCACTAGTAGAAAAACAATATTTAGATAAATTCCCTAAAAACTCATTTAGTCTATTATTTCATCTTGGATCATTTTCAAATGATTTTATTTCATTTGCTTCTTTACTACTTCATTTAGTTTTTCTTTAAAAACAGTTTTATCTGGTCTTTATTACTAGTTGGATCTTTTCCTTTGCCATGTTGACATTCCATTGTTTTGTTTTATATATTTCCTATCGACTGAAACCTGATCTTTTATGTTCTAAAGTTAATATTTACATTTCTTTTGTCGTGTTAAATATATTTGTATATTTTGTTTGTGTCGTTGTCTTATTGCGTCCGTCTTCCTGTGAAGCAGCGGATGTTTCCAGCCCGGAGGAATAAAGTTTCACTGAGACGCAACAAGAATCACAAAGTGAGGAAGTCCTGGAACGTCTCTGTCTCCTATTCGTCTTCACGGCAGGGACGGAATGTCTCGGAGGACGACCACGGCCGGGCGGAGACGGAGAAAGGAAAAGAAAAACCTTACAACTTCCAGGAGACAGAGACTCATTTCATTTCAGTTGCTGGTTTGATTCCCAGCAGGCCGCCACAGAGAAACAGTGTAATGTCCTCCGTCCTCCATCAGGGGCGCTGTGGAGGACAATAAACTGGACTGGATGAGGAACAAACAAGTCTGCAGGAAGAAGTCTGTACTTGATATCCCCACCCCTCCTTGTAGTGAGCCTGAGGTCACGTGACAGGGATGAGTGAGAGTGGAGGTCACGTGACAGGGATGAGTGAGAGTGGAGGTCACGTGACAGGGATGATTGAGAGTGGACCTGTGGTGGTCGACCCTCCACTGTTACTGGATTCTGATTCAATAAATTAAAATGAGTAAATATTCTCAACTGATGATTCTACTGACAATGACTACTACTGGAGAGAGAGAGTGAGAGAGAGAGAGAGAGGGGGGAGTGAGAGAGAGAGTGAGAGGAGGGGGGAGAGAGAGAGGGGGTGAGAGAGTGAGAGAGAGTGAGAGTGTGTGAGTGAGAGAGGGGAGAGAGAGAGTGAGAGAGAGAGCGAGAGAGAGTGAGAGTGTGTGAGTGTGAGAGAGAGAGAGAGAGAGAGTGAGAGAGAGAGCGAGAGAGAGTGAGAGTGTGTGAGTGAGAGAGAGAGAGTGAGAGTGTGTGAGTGAGAGAGAGAGAGAGAGAGTGAGAGTGTGTGAGTGAGAGAGAGAGAGAGAGAGAGAGAGAGAGAGAGAGAGAGAGAGAGAGAGAGAGAGAGAGCGAGAGAGAGAGTGAGAGTGTGTGAGTGAGAGAGAGAGAGAGAGAGAGAGAGAGAGAGAGTGCTCTGGAGGATGAAAACAACCAGTAGAGTGAAGAAGCTCAAACAGGAACTGGGGAGGTTTAACCAACAGGACTTTCTCTCCTCCTCCTCCTCTTATAGCGGTCCTCTCCTCCTCCTGAAGGGGGGAGGGAGGGGGGAGGGGGGAGTGGACGGAGGGTGGGGGGGACCTCCTCTTATAGCGGTCCTCTCCTCCTCCTGAAGGGGGGAGGGGGGGGGGGGGAGGGGGGAGTGGACGGAGGGAGGGGGGGACCTCCTCTTATAGCGGTCCTCTCCTCCTCCCGGTTCAGACCGTCTTCAGTCGAAGCTCCGCAGGAAGCAGCTCGTTTCTCCTGAAGAGGTGAGTCTCACCATCTTTCGTTAAAACTAGATTTGGTTAAAACTTTATTTCACTAGAGCGATGAAGGGAAACGCGTCTTCCTCTCGAGCGATGAACTTTTCCTCCTGAACTGTTGTGAAGATTAACTTTTTAACGTTTGACTCGTTTTAGGAGAAAAAGTTCATGTGAGGCGTCGCTTCGCTTCCACACACACACACACACACACACACACACACACACACACACACACACACACACACACACACACACACACACACACACACACACACACACACACACACACACACACACTGACAGGACTGAGCCTGCCCTTCCTGGCTGATGAATAATTGTTCATTAGTTTGGATTAAAGCGCCTGGAGCTGCAGGTTTTAGAAGAGAAGCGCTGCACGTCATTACGAACTGTTTGTGTTCATCATCTTTTATTTTCCAGGAGAGAAACGTAGAACCTCCGAAGAGAAAATATTGCAGTGAAATGCAGGTTATACCTTCTAATATTGGATGTTTTTGGTTCCTCTGTGTTTGATGAAGGATATGAGCTTTTAAAGTATCTGTATTACTTAACAAAGCTCAACACCGACTGGTTGCAATAGATATTATTATATAACTAATCCTAACTGTATATAAAACAACTTGTAATAATAGTTTGTCTCTTCAAGTTGTTTATATATAAATATAGTATAAATAAAATACTTAGTAGCTGATTGTAATGTTGAAAATGTTTGGACCTTGGATGAGACCAAACAAGCCGCTGGCGTCTTTCAGTATTTTTCCATTTTACATTAGATGCAGTTATTTTAAAAAAACCAACTTGGACGAGCCTCTTTAAACTCCTTTAGTTATTTTCTGGACCAGTTCAGACATCAGGAGGCAGGAATCCACCTGCAGGTTAAATCAGGACACACATGATCAGCTCCTTGATTTCACTGACGTCACTCTGTATGTTAATTCAATTCAACTTTATTTATATAGTGGTGAACACAACACAGTCTTTAATGAGAAACCCAGCATGAGACCTGCAGAACCAGAGGAGGAGGAGGAGGAGGAACCTGTAGAACCAGACCCAGAGGAGGAGGAACCTGTAGAACCAGAACCATAGGAGTAGGAACCTGTAGAACCAGACCCAGAGGAGGAGAAACCTGTAGAACTAGACCCAGAGGAGGAGAAACCTATATAACTAGACCCAGAGGAGGAGGAACCTGTAGAACCAGACTCAGAGGAGGAGGAGGAACCTGTAGAACCAGACTCAGAGGAGGAGGAACCTGTAGAACTAGACCCAGAGGAGGAGGAACCTGTAGAACCAGACCCAGAGGAGGAGGAAGAGGAACCTGTAGAACCAGACCCAGAGGAGGAGGAACCTGTAGAACCAGACTCAGAGGAGAAATAACCTGTAGAACCAGACCCAGAGGAGGAGAAACCTGTAGAACTAGACCCAGAGGAGGAGGAACCTGTAGAACCAGACCCAGAGGTGGAGGAAGAGGAACCTGTAGAACCAGACCCAGAGGAGAAGGAACCTGTAGAACCAGACTCAGAGGAGGAGGAACCTGTAGAACCAGACCCAGAGGAGGAGGAAGAGGAACCTGTAGAACCAGACCCAGAGGAGGAGGAGGAGGAGGAGGAGGAGGAGGAGGAGGAGGAGGAGGAGGAGGAACCTGTAGAACCAGACCCAGAGGAGGAGGAACCTGTAGAACTAGACCCAGAGGAGGAGAAACCTGTAGAACCAGACCCAGAGGAGGAGGAACCTGTAGAACCAGACCCAGAGGAGGAGGAAGAGGAACCTGTAGAACTAGACTCAGAGGAGAAAGAACCTGTAGAACTAGACCCAGAGGAGGAGGAACCTGTAGAACCAGACCCAGAGGAGGAGGTTCGAGGAGAAAAGAGAAGACGGAGATCCACTTGGTGAAAACTCAGAGCTCCAGATATTACTTCATTGACCCATAAAAGTGAAGTAAAAGTTATTCTAAGATAAGAGACGACACTACGATACTTCCTGTTTTCACCCTTTAAGCTGCTGAGGATCATTTGATCACCTTTGATCTGAAGAATCACAACCAACCTAAAATATCAGAAGTCATAAGCGTCTTTACACCACCAAAGAAATACAGTAACTGACCTGTTAGAAGGGAAATTACCCCCCCCCAACCCCCCCCAGGATTTGCCTCTGCTCTACCCGTCACTGTCTTGGTTTGGGTAACAGAGACTCAGAAGTGTGTTTTTCTGCGGGTCCAGGCAGAGCAGGCTCAGATTACCACCCAGACAGATTACACCAGGAGAGTTGCTCAATGTGGGTGTTTTTGCACAATCTGTGTGCGTGTGCGTGTGTGTGTGTGTGTGTGTGTGTGTGTGTGTGTGTGTGTGTGTGTGTGTGTGTGTGTGCGTGTGCGTGTGCGTGTCTGCGCGTGTGTGTGTGTGTGTGTGCGTGTCTGCGCGAGTGTGTGTGTGTGTGTGTGTGTGTGTGTGTGTGTGTATGTGTAGTATCTTTCCCTGGTGAGCAGCCTCCATCGTGGGGTGTCTCTTCTCGGAGACAAACAGAGTGACTTCTTCTTGAGTTTCTCTGGAGGGTCACTGGTCTCTACAACCAATCAGAACAATCCTGCTGCTCTGGCCTCTAAAGTCTCATGACGCTTTTCTTTGACAAGCGCAGATTAAAGGTGTCCCCCTGACCAGAACAGGTGAGGATCCACAGTTCTCACCTGGTTCCAATATCACCTTGGTGCATTCGGACCATTTGCCTCGCTGTGACTTTGATTTTTAGAATTCAGTCCAGGGACTGAAGCTGATTCACCTGTCTCCCTGTCCATCGTCTCACCTCTTGATCCTGTGCAAGGTCGGACAGGTGAGGACAGGTGAGGACAGGTGAGGACAGGCACAGCTGTACAGGAGAGGTCAGGACAGGACAGGTGAGGACAGGTGAGGACAGGTACAGCTGTGCAGGAGAGGAAAGGTGAGGACAGGTACAGCTGTACAGGGGAGGACAGGTCAGGACAGGTGTAGACAGGTGTGGACAGGTGAGGACAGGTGCAGCTGTACAGGAGAGGACAGGTGAGGACAGGTACACTCCAGTCCCCTGTCTATCTGATCCCAGGTCTTGGGTCGGACCCTCACAGGTTCAACAGAGACGCTCACAGGTTTGAAGGTGGGGGACATTTTGGTGAAACTGGAAAATGTCGACAATCCATGAAGTTGTTCAATGTCATTCCAGGACAACTAGTTAAACATGGACTATTTCCTGAGGAGGTTAGAGAAGCTTACTGGTTACAGCTTACTTAGTTTGCTGGTTGAAATCCCACTTGGACAGGCTGCCTTGCAGCTCCCTGAACACCGACTTTAGAATCAATTTAAAATGTCATCTAAAGGTTGTTGCAGTGAGCTGATACTGTAGTACCAGTACTGTAGTACCAGTATAAGGTCATTACTGTGGTAGCAGTATAAGGTCATTACTGTAGTACCAGTACTGTAGTACCAGTATAAGGTCATTACTGTAGTACCAGTATAAGGTCATTACTGTAGTACCAGTACTGTAGTACCAGTATAAGGTCATTACTGTGGTAGCAGTATAAGGTCATTACTGTAGTACCAGTATAAGGACATTACTGTAGCACCAGTATAAGGTCATAACTGTAGTACCAGTACTGTAGTACCAGTATAAGGTAATTACTGTAGTACCAGTATAAGGTCATTACTGTAGTACCAGTACTGTAGTACCAGTATAAGGACATTACTGTAGCACCAGTATAAGGTCATTACTGTAGTACCAGTACTGTAGTACCAGTATAAGGTCATTACTGTTGTATCAGTATAAGGTCATTACTGTAGTACCAGTACTTTAGTAACAGTATAAGGTCATTACTGTGGTAGCAGTATAAGGGCATTACTGTAGTACCAGTATAAGGTCATTACTGTAGTACCAGTACTTAAGCACCAGTATAAGGTCATGACTGTAGTACCAGTACTGTAGTACCAGTACTGTAGTACCAGTATAAGGTACTACAGGGCGGCTCTGAGGAAAACCACCCCAGCTCTAAAATCGTCAGACTGATTGATTCACCTGGAAACATTTCAGGGAGGGACCATTAACATGAGTCAGCGTTTGTCTGCTCTTCATCATCGATGACTTCACAGGTTTGTGGGCGTCGGCCTCCAGACAGACGTTCCTCCTGGTCGCTCCGGCTTGTTTCTGGAAAGGAGGAGAAATGATCTTCACTAGTAATGAACTTCCTCCTTTTCCAGGGAACAATGAAGATGCTTCTGCCTCTGGTGATCCTTCAACTGCTGCTGGCGCCAGTGTTCATGGTACCAACGCTCTCCCACCTCTACACACACACGCACACACACACACACACACACACACACACACACACACACACACACACACACACACACACACACACACACACACACACACACACACACTGTGGTGTTCTTCAATAACGAGGCGAGGCACGCGTTTCACTACTTATTATTCAGATATCTGGGAGCAACATAGACAAGGTGATACAAGGGGGTTAACAAGCTGCCTCCCCAAAGACATGCGCCGTAGGCACACAAGAGCTAACTACGGCAAGTCTACAAGGTCAAACTTAATGCACATATAATACAGTATTAATACACCACACACATGTATATATAAATTCCATTTCTGAATATCTTGAAGTAACAATCACAGCTTCACACTTATAAAAACTGACAAATAATAATAATGAAAAAGTACCAGCAGGATAATAAACGGTAAATATTAGGGTTGGCTCAATATAATGTGATGAAATAGAATAAGTAAACGGTCACAAAAAAACTAAACAAATACTAGTAATGGAGTATCAGGTTTCTATGTTATTTGTCTCCTATATTTGGTAAACTTGAGTCCTTTAATAACAGCTGAGTAACTTTTTATTCAACATTTCAAGAGCAAATATGGATAAAAAATCAACTATGAATGTATCAATAGAGATGGCTTTTCACATTAAAACTGCACTTTTTGATTCATAAATGAATAATCAATCATCCAAAATGCAAACTGCTTATTCTGTCACGTCATTCAAATGAAAGAATAAATGACGTTTAAGATTTCATTTTCAAAAGATGCCCCAGCAAGAAGTTATCAAGATTAATGGTGAACTCACCAGGTCAGTCAGCTCCAGTTCACAGCTCATGAGTCACTGGCCAAGGGAGACGTTTCCATGGAAACGACATACGTTTGTAGCTTCAGCCTCCAAAAAGAATCCCGGTCGTGTTAAAGTGTTGGTTCTGTGACGAGAGAGGCTGATGATGCTTGGAGTGGCGAGGCGGCGGCTGAGCAGCTGCTTTGTGTGCAGGCGCCTGGAGGAGACCGCTGGGAGGCCTGGGGTCCGTACGGCCAGTGCAGCCGCAGCTGCGGCAGCGGCGTGACCACCAGAAGCAGGCGCTGCAGCACCCACCGGTGAGATGACCGCTCATCTCCATTGCTGAAACACACAACCCTGGTTCCTGGAGCACGGAGACCCAAACCTCTCCGCCGTTCCCAGAACCAGACACACAATTCACCTGATTCCACACGTCTCAATATCAAAAGGCTTTCGGCACAACCTACATAACCTGAACTCAGAGACCACGCCCCTCTCTACATAACCTCAACTCAGAGACCACACCCCTCTCTACATAACCTGAACTCAGAGACCACGCCCCTCTCTACATAACCTCAACTCAGAGACCACGCCCCTCTCTACATAACCTGAACTCAGAGACCACACCCCTCTCTACATAACCTCAACTCAGAGACCACGCCCCTCTCTACATAACCTGAACTCAGAGACCACGCCCCTCTCTACATAACCTCAACTCAGAGACCACGCCCCTCTCTACATAACCTGAACTCAGAGACCACACCCCTCTCTACATAACCTCAACTCAGAGACCACGCCCCTCTCTACATAACCTCAACTCAGAGACCACACCCCTCTCTACATAACCTCAACTCAGAGACCACACCCCTCTCTACATAACCTGAACTCAGAGACCACACCCCTCTCTACATAACCTGAACTCAGAGACCACGCCCCTCTCTACATAACCTGAACTCAGAGACCACACCCCTCACTACATAACCTGAACTCAGAGACCACGCCCCTCTCTACATAACCTCAACTCAGAGACCACACCCCTCTCTACATAACCTGAACTCAGAGACCACGCCCCTCTCTACATAACCGGAACTCAGAGACCACACCCCTCTCCAGGTGAAAACACTCAGCATAAACATTGTTAACACACCAATCAGAACTGGGGGTCAATAAATCGAGCCTATAGGAAAGTTCATGTCCTTTGGAACAATAGATCCCAAACAAGCAGAGGCTGAGAAGATGAGGATGAGGATGAGGATGACGAAGAGGGAGAAACATCATTGGACAGCGAGCAACCACACAAGTTCCAGGCCAGAGGGGAGGCAACAACATTACCTTGTGTGCAGCCATTAGCAACCGTAGCTTCCTCCACCGCCAGGCCACACTGGGTCCAGACAACACTGCAGTACTCACTAGTACTCACTGGGTCCAGACAACACTGCAGTACTCACTAGTACTCACTGGGTCCAGACAACACTGCAGCACTCACTAGTACTCACTGGGTCCAGACAACACTACAGTACTCACTAGTACTCACTGGGTCCAGACAACACTGCAGCACTCACTAGTACTCACTGGGTCCAGACAACACTGCAGTACTCACTAGTACTCACTGGGTCCAGACAACACTGCAGTACTCCTTCAGTCTGTAGATCAGCTGCACAATGACATTTTCCAACGGGAGGGGAGCCAGGGCAACCAGGGTAACCAGGACAACCAGGGTAACCAGGACAACCAGGGCAACCAGGACAACCAGGGCAACCAGAGCAAGCCTAATATGTTGTCACTCAGGATACGATGAGCTTCCATGAGGCTGCTCTGGTTCACACCTGGTTCAATGAGCAGCCAGGTCCAGGTCTTTGTTCTGCCAGCACCCCCCCTGTTGTGAATCCGATAGAGCAGAGGACTTCAACTCCAGGCCTGGAGAGCCGCTGTGTCCTCCCAGCTTCAGCACACCTCAATCTAATGTTGAGGCAATAATAAAGCTTGTGAGAAACGGCCCAATAATGAGCCCCTTATTGCATTCAGGTGTCTCGCACCTGTGAGGGACCTGAACCATTCAGGCCCGGATTTGAAGACCCCTGCTTTAGAGGATTTCTTCTCAACAAGGCAGTGGAGAGTTTATAACCACAACCCATACCCAGCACAACCTCCTGGAGGCCATGGTGACTCAATCCAGGGTTGGGATGTTTCCCGCGCTGCCTGGCCAGAGAAGTGGATGAAATACTACGGTTGACCCTGACCTGAGACCAGGTCCTGCTGAGGACGATGAGCCTGTTAATGAGCTCAATATGGAAATACTGTCAATCAACACTATTCTTTTCCTTTTGGTGGCCCCTGCTCCATGGGGCGGATCTGTAATGTCTAGTAGCTCCAACGAGCCCCGCCTACCAGATATAGTGTGTTAACGCTGTGGACTGTATTAATGCTATGGTGTGTGTTAACCCTGTGGAGTGTCCATCCATCCATCCATCCATTTTCCAGTTAACACACCCAATATCGTTAACACACCCCACAGCATTAACACACCCCACATCGTTAACACACTCCACATCCTTAACACACTCCACAGCATTGACACATTCCACAGCGTTAACACACCCCATATCAACAACACAGTCCACAGCGTTAACACACTCCACAGCGCTAACACACTCCACAATGTGAACACACTCCACAGCAACAATGTGGAGTGTGTTAACGCTGTGGAGTGTGTTAACACTGTGGAGTGTGTCAACGAGGTGGGGTGTGTTAACACTGTGGAGTGTGTTAACAATGTGGGGTGTGTTAACCCTGTGGAGAGTGTTAAAGCTGTGGGGTGTGTTAACCCTATGGGGTGTGTTAACCCTGTGGATGGTGTTAATGCTGTAGAGGGTGTTAACGCTGTGGAGTGTGTTAATGCTGTGGAGTATGTTAATGTTGTGGAGTATGTTAATGTTGTGGACTGTGTTAATGATGTAGAGGGTGTTAACGGTGTGGGGCGTGTTAACAATGTGGAGTGTGTTAATGCTGTGGAGTGTGTTAACAATATGGAGTTTTTTAACGCTGTGGAGTATGTTAACGCTGTGGAGTCTGTTAACGATGTGGACGGTGTAAACGCTTTGGCGGCCAGAGGATTATGGACGTTACTTCCCAGGACTTTATTTCTAAGTTTAGCATAGTTTTACCAAATAGTTCAGTATTTCTGTTAATTCATGCTCCATTGTTATCGGTCCTTTATTCTCCCATCGTTATGTTCCTGTTCAGCAAGAGGCTGAATGATGCATTCGATTGTGTCTCAAGAAAATCCCAGTTTTTCAGCAGAACTATCTATAGCAGGAAGAGCTGTACACCCATGATTTCAGTAATGGATCAAAGAGCTGCTGGTTTGCCCCCCTGGTATATAACAAGTGAACACTGATCCTCAAAGTCGATAGCAGAAGTAGAAGAACACTCCAGTGTAAAGGCTTGACTGAGTTTGACAACAACTGAGTCAGAAGATCTTCAAAACTGCAGCTATTGTGAGCTGTCAGCTATCAAAGGAGGAGGGGCAGGTGGTGTGGTGGCAGGTGGCAGGTGGTGTGGGGCAGATGGTGTGGTGGCAGGTGGTGTGGGGCAGATGGTGTGGTGGCAGGTGGTGTGGGGCAGATGGCCTGGTGGTCTGGAAGCAGGTTGCCTGGTGGCAGGTGGTGTGGTGGTCTGGTTTCCTGGTGGCAGGTGGTGAGGGACAAGTGGTGTGGTGGCAGGTGGTCAGGTGGTCTGGTTGCCTGGTGGCAGGTGGTGTGGTGTCAGGTGGTGTGATGGCAGGTGGTGTGGTGGTCTGGTGGCAGGTGGTGTGGTGTCAGGTGGTGTGGTGGCAGGTGGCCTGGTGGTCAAATGGTCAGGTGGCAGGTGGTCAGGTGGCAGGAGGCGGGGCTCAGTGATGCCCGAGGGCAGTGAAGGATTTGATTGAACCGACTGGCTGCAGGAACAGCTGCTGTCAGAATCCGCAGTACTCAGGTATGTATGGAAAGATGAAGAGCATCATAATGTTTTGGCTGATTGCTGTACTTCTGGGTACCAGCATGCAGGCACTGTGTGAATCAAGCTCACCGGCAGGCTGGTGGCCACAGATCATGACCATGAACAGGAAACGACCTCGGTGGGCGTGGCCTGTCGGCTGCTGTGGGGAGTGGATGTTTCTCTTTGCTCCTCCGTGGCCGGAAGGCCTTGAGAAGAGGTTTTCAACCATCAACATCGGCTCCTGTGTTTTCCTCTTCTCTTCTCATGTCAATCTGCTGGAATCCAGCTGGTGTGTTTCCTCATGCAACACATAACACCGCCAGTCATTTAGGACTTCCGTGTACAAGTACTGCATTGAGAGTATCATTGAGAGTATCATCCAAGTCTTAAAACTCAGAAGATTGAAAGTTTGGAAAAGCAGAAGCAGGTCTTCACTCCACGGTTTGAACTCATTTGTTGAAATTCTCTCTCGTCTGTCTCTTCAGTGGTTTGAGACGTGGGATGGTGTCCCGGTTCAGTTAGACAGGGTCAGCACTTCTACAAACTGCAACAACCTACATGTCAGTGGTTTTACACTGGATGCCTTCATCCTGCCGCTGGGATTCAAACCAGCGAACCGACGCTCAGGGTCACTGCCTCCAGATGTGCAGCTCCAGTTCACATTTCATGAGCGGCCAGTCAGAGTCCCCCTCAATAAATCAGCCGTTTCCACTGTTAAAGTGAAACATTCTGAATAAAATGACGAACAAGGCTGACAAACACGTTTTGAAGATTAAGATTCATTTTGTGATTTTTCTAGTCGAAGACCTGCTCAGCTTTCTGAAGCTTCAACAACCACTGATGCACTTTTACACACACACACACACACACACACACACACACACACACACACACACACACACACACACACACACACACACACACACACACACACACACACACACACACACACACACACACACACACACACACACACACACACGCACCACAGCTCTAGCCAGTTTATTCTTGCAATACAAGCTTTCACCATTAGATGGTGTATTGAGCCACTCAAAGTAGCAGCATTAGCATTAGCATTAGCATTAGCAATATTTGCCAGAACAATAACTGAAGGTTTTATTTTTACAAAACACCTCCTTTAGATGGAAACTATTAATTTCTGTTGGTGCTTCAATCAAACATATTCATCAGTAGTTTGCTATCAGAAGTATAATTTTATGTAGTATTTTCCTGTTTGTGTAGTTGTGGTCTCTCGCTATGTGAGGTCGTCCGTCGATCCAGTCTGTTGCTTTTTCTCTTTACACTGGGGAGGAAACAAACTGACTGACGTTTGTGTCACGTTGCTCCTGCAATGTGTTTTAAGGTTTCACCTCCGTCCCGCTGAGGTTCCTGCAGCCGAGACCTTCAGCTTCTTGTCAAAACTCCCAAACTTTGCTCCTCGAGGGTCTTGAAGCTGGTTCCTCAAGGGGCTTGAAGCTGGTTCCTCCAGGGGCTTGAAGCTGGTTCCTCCAGGGGCTTGAAGCTGGCTCCTCGAGGGGCTTGAAGCTGGTTCCTCCAGGGGCTTGAAGCTGGCTCCTCGAGGGGCTTGAAGCTGGTTCCTCCAGGGGCTTGAAGCTGGTTCCTCGAGGGGCTTGAAGCTGGTTCCTCCAGGGGCTTGAAGCTGGTTCCTCGAGGGGCTTGAAGCTGGTTCCTCAAGGGGCTTGAAGCTGGTGCCTCGAGGGGCTTGAAGCTGGTTCCTCAAGGGGCTTGAAGCTGGTTCCTCAAGGGGCTTGAAGCTGGTTCCTCCAGGGGCTTGAAGCTGGTTCCTCGAGGGGCTTGAAGCTGGTTCCTCAAGGGGCTTGAAGCTGGTGCCTCGAGGGGCTTGACGCTGGTTCCTCGAGGGGCTTGAAGCTGGTTCCTCCAGGGGCTTGAAGCTGGTTCCTCGAGGGGCTTGAAGCTGGTTCCTCGAGGGGCTTGAAGCTGGTGCCTCGAGGGGCTTGAAGCTGGCTCCTCGAGGGGCTTGAAGCTGGTTCCTCAAGGGGCTTGAAGCTGGTGCCTTGAGGGGCTTGAAGCTGGCTCCTCCAGGGGCTTGAAGCTGGTGCCTCGAGGGGCTTGAAGCTGGCTCCTCGAGGGGCTTGAAGCTGGTTCCTCAAGGGGCTTGAAGCTGGTTCCTCGAGGGGCTTGAAGCTGGTTCCTCAAGGGGCTTGAAGCTGGTTCCTCAAGGGGCTTGAAGCTGGTGCCTTGAGGGGCTTGAAGCTGGTTCCTCAAGGGGCTTGAAGCTGGTTCCTCGAGGGGCTTGAAGCTGGTTCCTCGAGGGGCTTGAAGCTAGTTCTTCGAGGGTCTTGAAGCTAGTTCCTCCAGGGGCTTGAAGCTGGTTCCTCGTGGGGCTTGAAGCTGGTTCCTCAAGGCCTTGGAGGTTATGAAGTTTGTCTGATGGCTGAAATGAAACCGTCTGGGAAGTGGAAGAAAGACTTGCTGTGTCCGCTGGAGTCACTGGTAGACGGTCAGTTCTACAATCTTCATGTCATCCTCACAACTGTAGAATCGAATGTGGAGCGATCGTTCACACTGAGTGGAGCAAACCCTTGTGAAAGAACGGTGAGCTCATCAGTTTGGTCGTGCTCCAGGTGAAGGTGTGAATGTGTTGTGTAGCTGAGTGAACTGTAGGCGTGTCCCGGCAGACTGAACTTTCTAACTCGGTCAGTTCTCTTGTTTGGAGGCCGATGAAAGCAGGCGGGACGTGTTCCTTTAACATGTTCCAACTCCTCTCCGTCTCCCGGCCTTTCATGTTGTGGTGCAATGAAGTGACGGGGATGAGTGACTCTATAGAGCTATGATGGTAGTTTTGTAATGTTTATTGTTGAAACACTGCCAATGAGTTTGGTGGAAATGTAAAGAAAAGTCAGACTTTTGACTGAACGTCTTGGTTCAGCTGCTGCACGTTTGCCCCCCCGTCAGCCCCCCCCCCGTCAGCCCCCCGTCAGATCCCCGTCAGATCCCCGTCAGCCCCCCTCCAGAGGATCCACTTCAGTGACTGACCAGGTCTTAAATGGCCTGACTCCTCCGTACCGGTCCAAACTCCTCCACACCCCAGCTCTCACACCCTGTCACCCCCCCCCAGTGGGACAAAGCACTGATCGGAGGCGGAGCCTCTTCATCCTCGCTGCCGCGTCAACCCGAACCGCTCTGGAAGTCACCAGATCTGTGACTCCTCCTGCGTCCACAATCAAGTCACTCTAAACTCACTTTTTCACCACGTATTTCCTCCACTGAGTTCTTCTGGCAACGATTGTGTTTTTGAATATTTAGTATGAATATTGTAGAAAACTTTGCCCCCGGCGTCCTTGGCTGTGTTGCAGCTGACGGAGCAGGATGTCTGCTGGTACATGTCCATGCAGTCAGTCAGTGAGTCACACTGTTTGTCCTCTGCAGCTCCAGAAATCCTCCCAGCTGCTCGCCGTCACATCTTGTCTGGGAGATTTCCCTCAATCACGCCTCTAAACACTGTGATTTTGACAGGCTGAGTCGTCAGGCTGTTTCCAGGAACTCCCCTTTCACTCTGAGCTCGTTTCACAGAAAATACCTGGACTTCCATCAAGAAGACGTAGAATGGACTTCTGGATCCTTGTGTCTTGTCCAGAGCTGTAATCTAATGATTTCCCATGAGTGACTGACGTTTCTTCCAGATATCCCTCACATGGTCTCATTAGGAAAAGTGAGAAGCCGTTCTGGTCTGGTCCTGCTGACGCGCTCGTGTCTCGTATTTAAGGCTTTAGGGCAGGAACTTTTGAAGGTGACTTAATCACAAGTTATCAGCGTGGCGAAGCAATCTGCTGTCTGACAGCTTGGCGAGGAGAACGCCCGGCTTTAGGTGTTGTTGACGCTGAGGTTGGCTGCCGTGCTGAGAGCTTGTTTTTCCTGCAGGATGGATTAAAGAGGAATGCTGCTTAATGTCAGAGCTGAAACTTGTTATTTCAGCACTCAGGCAGTCCCAGACTGTCTCTTATGTTTACGTCCCATAAAGTGGAACTGAAGTTTTACTGAAACTCTGACATGAGCATTTGTAAAACTGGATTTTTAAATGAGGGCGACGTTAAAGGATGAAGGTATTTTCTGCCAGATGGACGCAGCTCTACTAACGTTCATCAACCAGAGCTGCGAGCCACGATGTACTACTGTGAGGTACTACTGTGAGGTACTACTGTAAGCTACCACTGCGAGCTACTACTGCGAGCTACTACTGTGAGCGACTACTGTGAGCTACTACTGCGAGCTACTACTGCGAGCTACTACTGTGAGGTACTACTGTGAGCGACTACTGTGAGCTACTACTGTGAGGTACTACTGCGAGCTACTACTGCGAGCTACTACTGTGAGCTACTACTGTGAGGCACTACTGTGAGCTACTACTGCGAGCTACTACTGCGAGCGACTACTGCGAGCTACTACTGTGAGGTACTACTGCGAGCTACTACTGCAAGCTACTACTGCGAGGTACTACTGCGAGGTACTACTGTGAGCTACTACTGCGAGCTACTACTGCGAGCTACTACTGAGAGGTACTACTGCGAGGTACTACTGCGAGCTACTACTGCGAGGTACTACTGCGAGCTACTACTGTGAGGTACTACTGCAAGCTACTACTGCGAGCTACTACTGCGAGGTACTACTGTGAGCTACTACTGTGAGGTACTACTGCGAGCTACTACTGTGAGCTACTACTTTGAGGTACTACTGCGAGCTACTACTGCGAGCTACTACTGTGAGGTACTACTGCGAGCTACTACTGTGAGGTACTACTGCGAGGTACTACTGTGAGCGATCTCAGTGAATCAGGCCTTCGGAGCGTTGCTCGGCTCTTTACGACCTTTTTTTTAACAGAGTTCAGCTTTCGCCTTTTATTCAACACAAATTTCTCCGGAGGAAGACAGAACTTGCACATTTTACGTCAAATGAAAGTTTTATTCGTCACAGAGAATCATTGACGCAAAAAGAAATACAATTTTAAAAGGCATTTAAAAAGGGGAAATTAAGAAACTAAATTCAGCAGCAGAAGTCATTTTTGTGTTGGTACCTTGAATCAAATGGGAACAATTCAGTATCAGCTGGCAGTTGGTCATTTCTACATGTGATTCTTTTCAACAGAACGGACGGAGGACACAACTGTGTGGGACCAGAAACGTCATATCGTTCCTGCAACATTCAGGTGAACAAACTTTCCCTTTGTCCCCCGTTCCTTTGAGCAACTCTTGTTTCTTGCCAGTGTGGCCGCGTTCCATCCCGACCCTGAGCCGTTATTGCCTCCTTGCTCTCCGTTTGGTGGAGGCTTGATTATCTGTTGAACCTGTGAGTATTTCTGCTCAGCTGACCTCTGACCTTTGACCTGTTTCCTGCGTCCGTCCAGGACTGTCCGGAAGGGTCCCGGGACTTCCGAGAAGAACAGTGTTCCCAGTTTGATGGCACCGACTTCCAGGGAAAACGCTACAAGTGGCTGCCTTATTATGGAGGTCAGACTTTACAACCCCGAGCTGAGATCTTCACATGAAAACATCTTCTCTTCTTGTGTTTGTTTGATGCTTTTAATTTGAAATATCAGCTGAGTCTTTATAATCTGCAGCTGTCGTTTCTGTTCCACTTTGCACTGAGAGTTCTTTTATAATACCAATTGGCATACATCATATTGACAATAAATTACATTTTATATAGTGTTTGTTTTATTAGTACTTATTAATACTTATTTTGATCATGATTTTGTGTAAATTGTAAGGAAGAGGCATCCCCATGACCCCACCAAGCTTCCTGAGCCCTCAGAAGAAGAATCCACTGGACTGAACAATAGTTTAGTGAACACAACTAAAGTGCTTCTGGTCCTAAATACATGAAACTTGTCTGACAGCTGAGAATCCCTGCGAGCTGAACTGCATGCCGAGAGGAGAGAACTTCTTCTACCGACATCGCAGCGCGGTGGTGGACGGGACGGCCTGCCACCCTGGACGGAGGGACGTCTGTGTGGGAGGGGTCTGTAAGGTTGGTGCCATCCACCCATCCATCCATCCATCCATCCATCCATCCATCCATCCGTCCACCTGTCAATCCACCCACCCACCCATCCGTCCATCTGTCCGTCCGTCCGTCCGTCCGTCCATCCATCCACCCATCCATCCATCCATCCATCCATCCATCCATCCATCCATCCATCCATCCATCCATCCATCCATCCATCCATCCATCCATCCGTCCACCTGTCAATCCACCCACCCACCCATCCGTCCATCTGTCCATCCATCCACCCACCCATCCGTCCGTACCGTCCGTCCGTCCGTCCATCCATCCATCCATCCATCCATCCATTCACCCACTCACCCATCCATCCGTCCATCTGTCATTCCACTCACCCACCCATGCGTCCATCTGTCCATCAACCCATCCATCCATCCATCCATCCATCCATCCATCCACCCACCCACCCACCCACCCATCCACCCACCCATCCATCCATCCATCCATCCATCCACCCACTCACCCATCCATCCGTCCATCTGTCAATCCACCCACCCACCCATCCGTCCATCTGTCCATCCATCCATCCGTCCATCTGTCCATCCATCCACCCATCCATCCGTCCGTTCCGTCCATCCATCCATCCATCCATCCATCCATCCATCCATCCATCCATCCATCCATCCATAATGGGGATTTTTACCTAAAGTTCAAAGACAGAAACTTCAAAGCAGCGTCTCTTCCTTTTAGGATTACGACTCAGTTTATCTCTTTGCATAAAGCAGGAGGGGAATTTTTCCCTCTTTGAACAGTCAATGTGCCGTCAGTTTAAATCAGGAAGAGATATATATTACCGTAGTCTCAACACGTCAGGGAAATCCCTGCAGAGTTTTCATGACTTCACTGATGTGACTGTAGCATGTGATCGGTGTTTCATGTGTTTTCTGTACAAGTCATGTTCTGCTATTTGATCAAAGAAAGCCTTAGTCCTCATTGTAAAGACGTTGTGACCCTCTCAGTCTTACACCCTGGGTGGCCCGCAATACCGTATAGTTCCCAAAAGAAGAGCCCATAGACATAATAAAGAGTAGACGCCTCATCCACTGCTGCCGCCCACCAGAGCGGTGCGTTTACAGGGCGGCCATCTTGGACCGGTGGCAATCGCTCCTGCAGCGCTTTACATCTATATACTAATTTAATATACTATTAAAGTTGTCATAAATCAAGCAATTCTCACGGAGTTTGTTTACAACAAGAGTCAGACATGAGAGAGAGAGAGAGAGAGAGAGAGAGAGAGAGAGAGAGAGAGAGAGAGAGAGAGAGAGAGAGAGAGAGAGAGAGAGAGAGAGAGAGAGAGAGAGAGAGAGAGAGAGAGAGAGAGAGAGAGAGAGAGAGAGAGAGAGAGAGAGAGAGATGTAAATAGAACAAAAGAAACCCAGAAAACGTTCAGATGTGATCAGGGTTTTATTGACAGTATTGCTTAGGGCTATGGCTATACATTTGACAATTATTATTGTATAATTGTACTACTACAGTATTATTGTATTATTGTGATTGCTATTTTTATAATTCTTCTTTATTATTGTATTATAGTTACTGGATTCTTATTTTATTCTTGATATTATTATTATAACCATTACTACGGCTGAGTATAGCCAGTAACCTGTTTGCCCACGATAACAGTATTATCACAATACAGTGATTCTGCTCAGTATATCGCTGGAAATTTCATCCATGATACATTATGATATTTGTCTATCTGAATATATTCACAATTTATTGACTGAACCCATTTCACATGAATTACAGCCCAGTACAACACATTAACACACACTAAACAAAGTGTGTACTGGACATTAACACACGAAACAAAGTATATTGCACATTAACACACTAAACAAAGTGTGTACTGCACATTAACACACACTAAACAAAGTATATTGCACATTAACACACTAAACAAAGTGTGTACTGCACATTAACACACTGAACAAAGAGTATACTGCACATTAACACACACTAAACGAAGAGTATACTGCACATTAACACACACTAAACAAAGTGTGTACTGCACATTAACACACTAAACAAAGAGTATGGCACATTAACACACTAAACAAAGTGTGTACTGCACATTAACACACACTAAACAAAGTGTGTACACACTAAACGAAGAGTATACTGCACGTTAACACACACTAAACAAAGTGTGTACTGCACATTAACACACTAAACAAAGAGTATACTGCACATTAACACACTAAACAAAGTGTGTACACACTAAACAAAGAGTATACTGCACATTAACACACACTAAACAAAGTGTGTACTGCACATTAACACACACTAAACAAAGAGTATACTGCACATTAACACACACTAAACAAAGTGTGTACTGCACATTAACACACTAAACAAAGAGTATACTGCACATTAACACACACTAAACAAAGTGTGTACTGCACATTAACACACTAAACAAAGAGTATACTGCACATTAACACACACTAAACAAAGTGTGTACTGCACATTAACACACTAAACAAAGAGTATACTGCACATTAACACACACTAAACAAAGTATATTGCACATTAACACACTAAACAAAGTGTGTACTGCACATTAACACACTGAACAAAGTGTATACTGCACATTAACACACTGAACAAAGTAGCTACATGTGTGATGTTTTTAAAAAAATCAAACAGTTTGGAAATCGGTTTAAAATTCAACTTATAATTCTACTTAGAGATTGAGCAGTACCTCTTTCCATCGTCGATGTTCATTCACCCCTGCCTCCACCACCACCGGTCCAAGATGGCGGCGCTGTTGACGTGCCCCTGTGGGGCCGTCGTCTGAAATGGGATTTCAAGATAAAACATAAAGAACAAAAACTGCTTCTAACTGTGTTTTCTAGCCATGTGTTGGCGAGTGAACAGATCTGATGTTGGAATGCCTCGGCGTCAGTGAACAGCCCCTCAGGTGTGTGTGATGTGTGTGTGCAGCGTCTGGGCTGTGACAACCTGCTGGAGTCGGCCCAGCAGGACGACCCCTGCCTGCAGTGCGGCGGCGCTGGACAGTCCTGCTACCGCGTCAAGAACTCCTTCGCCGTACGCGACCTGACCACAGGTACCAAGTGCAACTCACACACACACCGAGGCCACGTTTCCATGTACCCCAGTTTCTAAAAAACGGATATTTCTCTGTGTTTCTTACATTTAAATACATTCACAAGGTACGACTCACAGTGATTTCTGAAAACTCCGGCCATAGTGGAGGTTCAGAAAAACTCTGTTTGCATCATCTGTGTGCGACGGGAGCATCATCTGTGTGCGACATGTTTCTAGTTTGAGCGGCGATGGCGAAGGATCCAGTAAAAGCTGCTTGTTCTAACGTTTTGCATCAGAACAAGCAGCCACATTGAGGAGGAGCTCCGCTTCTTCATCAGTCCAAATAAACCAGCCGTGCTCCGTTGTCACTGAACGGGAAATGACTCGTGACATCGTGATGTTGTGTTTTTTCCAGGATTCTGATTGGCTATCATGGCTTCATGCTTCCCGTTACACTGCCCCCTACAGGTGTGGCTTCTCATAGCAGCTCTGAACCAGGTGGACATGCAGGTCCATCTCAATGGAGATTTTCTGTAAACGTAGAGGGTAGACCCGGGAACGTGGAAGCGTGGCCTGACACACCAGAGGAGATGTGGAGATTCACATCAGTGGGAGAATCTGTGCCCAACTAGTCAGCTTGTGTTCAATGTGCTAATATCGCCGCAGGCTACAACCAGATGTTCATCATCCCCGTCGGTGCCACCACCATCAGCATCAGGGAGACTGTGGCCACACGGAACTACCTCGGTGAGCAAACACCAGCAATGTACTCACATACTTGTACCACTACACAACTTCCAGTCGGTGAGCTTTCGCCTCCGGCTGCACCGTGGACATAAAGAGAGACAGAAACCTGAAGTATCTTCAGAATACTACTTGTTGCAGTAGTCAGTCTTTATTTTTGTTTTCTTCTAAAAAAAACTGGACAAAACACATCAAATAAATGTATTTTACAATCTGAGTAACGCACAACTGCCAGCTGTCTCACCCCACATTCCATTAACTCTAAACTCGTTCCTGCCACATCCCAAGTATTCCATTTTAGATGAAATTCAGACTTCCTGTACTTTCAAACTAAAAGAGGTTGTTATTAACAGCAGAGTCCAAGGCAGTAAATTACATTCGCATTTCTATATAATCTGCTTATTGCTCTTTAATTTCACGTTTACGTTACACTCATTACTTTCTATCTAAAACTTTCCCCCTTTTGCTTCATTCCTACATTTTCATGTGAAAGTTAAGAACTGATGAGCTGGTGTATTTTCAGTCTTTTGATCTTTTTATACATTCAGCTCTAACAATGTCCATCCATCCACCCACCCACCCACCCACCCACCCATCCATCCATCCATCCATCCATCCACCCACCCACCCACCCATCCATCCATCCATCATTCCATCCATCCATCCATCCATCCATCCATCCATCCACCAGCTATCAAGAACCTTCGTGGGGAGTACTACCTCAATGGCCACTGGGTGATTGAGTTTTCCAGAGCGACGCCGGTGGCTGGTACTGTGCTGTACTACCAGCGAGGTGCAGAGGGTGAGAACGTCCCTGAAACCATCATCGGCCGAGGTCCTACCACGGAACCTCTGGTGGTTGAGGTGAGAAAAACACCGACCGTGCACGCTGACATTCCTCTGGATTTTTAGAGGATGTTTAAAACGTTTGTGTTGTGTGACTAAATACTAACACACTTGCCATTGATCCCATTTTGACTTGATGAAATTTGCTTCTAAAGTGTAAAAATACCGCAAAATCACACTGACCGCAGGATTTCTGGCCTTGCTTTCCAGATGAGATGCAGGTTATGCAATCCTCTCACATCCTCTCACAATACTGACGAGTAACGTTTCCCTATAAAATCCCTTAATGTGTCTTTTCAAACACAACCGAACTTAAAAACTTTGCCACGTTTCCTGGTTGCAGGTATCAGGAGGGTGGAAGACACAATACACAAGTATTTAATCATGTTTTCCACGATTGTCTTTAACTTTTCATTGTTAGTTTGATAATAAAAAAACCCTGAGAACCATGAAGACGAACTCAGAGTGGCGCTAAAAGATGATTTATGCTTCTTTGCACGTTTCCTCTCAGCTCATCAGCCAGGAGCCGAACCAGGGGGTGGAGTATGAATTCTACCTTCCCAATGGGCGATCCAGAGAGGGCTACTACTGGAGCTTTGGGTCCTGGTCTGCCTGCAGCAAAGAGTGTGGCTCAGGTGAGACTGCAGACCCGATCAAGAAGCGTTCCTGTGCCGCCTCCGTGCTTCAGCTTTCAGTCAGCGTTCTGTCTGCTCTCCGGCAGGGTACCAGTCTCGGCTGGTCTTCTGCACGGTTGATAACGAGGCCTATCCTGACCACCTCTGTGCCTCTCTGCCAAGGCCACAGACCAACCGCACATGTAACCCCCACCCATGCCCTCAAGTCCGCAGGTAAACAACACTCTTCACAGGTGTGATCTGGCATTTAGAGAGATGTCCACACTATTACACGGCAGGTTTTATCTAGAAAAATCCATCTAAAAGGGTCTTTCACAAGAATATGCAAAGCAACGTTTTGACTGTCATTGGTGTGTTTAAACTGTCTGAAGGATGGCGTACCTGTATCAGCCACAGGTGTGGAGCTCCTCACAGAGATCTAGAGCCTTTGTTTTCAGGTAACCCCGATCTGTGGTCGTAGTGAAGCTTTAGGAGACTGCAAACACTGGGGGGGGGGGGGGGGGGGGGGACGAAACCAGGATGCTAATGCTTTCACTCAGGGTGCGTTCACACTTTCATCAGGACCAGGTGGAGCGGCCTCACATCAAACACTGCTGAGGTTTGAGGGGTGATCAACTGTTTCTACTAGATTCAAAGAGGTGCAACAAGATGTTTTACTGGTCAACTGAACAACTCCATTACTTATAAACACCAGGCAGGTCACATGACAGGAAGTCGACAACAACTTCTCTATCCACATATAATGAACTACAACAGAGAGAGAGAGGAGGGGAGAGAGAGAGGGGGGAGAGAGACAGAGAGAGGGGGGGGGACAGAGAGGGAGGTAGAGAGAGAGGGAGGGAGAGAGGAGAGAGGGAGGAGAGAGGGGGGGAGAGGGGGGGGAAAGGAGGAGGGAGAGGGGGGGAGAGGGAGGGAGAGAGGGGGGGGAGAGAGAGGGGAGAGAGGGAGGGAGAGAGGGGGGGGGAGAGAGGAGTGAGGGAGGGAGAGACGGAGAGAGGGAGAAAAAGAGGAGAAAGAGAGACTCAGTCTACCACCTCCATCAGGACTAGAAGGGGTTCCAGGGTCCTGAAGCAGCTTCACTGGAGCTTCATTAAATAGAAAACCCTTCACATTGGAGACTGGGGGTGCGTCCTAATAGTCCCTCCTATCTTCTTTCCTATCCACTTTTCCTTAGAAATAAAAAACAAAAAAAAACAGAATAGTGACATGAACATGTCTTCAGACTCAGTCTTCATAGGAACATGATTTCCACCAGTGGACTGGTGTTTGGTGGACCCGTCCCCAGCCTGGACAGTTTGAACTCCACTGTGTGACACGTGTGAACGCACCCCGACTCCGTGAGAACTCTAAAGAGACAGCCTTCTGCTCATTATAAAAAATGTAAAAGAGGCTGATTGGAATCAGTCCCCCCCCCCCCCCCCCCCCCCCCCCCCCACACACACACACTGTAGTTTGACTGTAGAATGTGATTTTAGTGCGAAGCCTGTTCCTCCAAACGGTTCTGGAGCGAAGGTTGATGCAGCGCCGCAGCTCAGGAACCTTTGTCCCAGAGACACTGAAGGATGCCGGCACCTCAGAGCCTCTCTGCCTTTAACCTCAGGATCTTACACATGAGCCCTGAGCTGCGCCGCTGCCGGACCTTTGAAACGTAGCCGGCGGTGCCCCGAGCCGTCCGTAGGGTCAAAGGTCGTCAGGCTGCAGCTCACACAGCGGCGGCGGCGCAGCAGTAAATAGCCGCGGCTTCAGTCAGCGACTCGCTGGTATTTCCTGCTTCTCTTCTTTGATGCTGCTGCTGCTCAGAAACCTGAGAGCTTCACCGAGACGTGGTGAGGCGAACTGCAGCCTGGTGATCTGCTCACTTCTCACATGGAGCCTCGGCCTCGATCACTACTCGCTGTTTGTGGCCATTTCAAAGTAACTTTTGCTTTATTTACTGCTTTTAGTCTCTTCATACTAATTTATATGTGAAAAAGCTGCAGTCATTCCTCTGTGTTGTAAAGAGCAGTACAAGGTATTTTTACAAGGTAAAATTTATCTGAATATTCTTGTGTGTTTTTCTCTTGATGCAACAAAACTTTAAAATGTTATTGAAATTGAATAAAGACTTTATTAATTAACATTTTTCTCAATAATTTGACAAAACATAGTTGAACCAATTACAGGGGCATCTAGAATAATAATACAATTGGTTTTAGAAAAAAAAAATTTGATTACAATTTTTTATTTTATTTAAGTTTATCCAAATTTTATCGAAAAAGTAAAACTTACATATTTTTTTTAAGGTTTATTACATACAAGTTCAAACATTTCCTTGTAATTTGAGCTTTGAATATTCCATGAGAAAGGATTTATTTAATGTAAAACACAAGATATTATGACAAAACATTAGAGTTTACTTGCAGGACGATTGGCTTTGATTGAATGTTCCCAGAGCTGTCAAACAGATTATCTTCAAAAAAGATTCTTTTTTTCACAGTTATGTGAAAAATATTGTGTTTTACAGATTTCTAGTTTGCTCTTTTTCATGTGTTTCATTTCTTTTCACTTATCGTTTGTGGTTTTCTCTTTTACAGAAGAGTTTTAGGGCCACTCAAGAAAAAAAAGATTTGGAGGCAAAAAAAACCCAAAAAACCTTCATGCGCTTCAGAAAAAGTGGAAAATCAAAGTCGAGATATTTTTTTTCACGGTCCGACCCTCCACATGCCAGCGCGTGTGACTGCTTCCTCAAAATACACATCAGGCGGTTTAATGAAGTGATGAAAAGATGCTTCAGGACAGAATGGAGCTTATAAACACGGTCAGTTATCATCAGTATCAGGACCAGAAGAGACAGAGCAGCCTGCTGCCTGGTTCTGTCGTGGAAGTTCGTCGAATAGGAAGGACGAAGACACGGATCCCGGGGGGCTTATTTAAATGTTCTTATTAATCAAGGAAATCCTGTGTAAAATCACGTCCATAAGCAGTAAGAAACCCGATATAGTCACAATTAAGTGATTTAATGTGAATTCACATCTATAGACACATGATGAGGGACGGACAGATGAAGAGGGACGGACAGATGATGAGGGACGGACAGATGAAGAGGGACGGACAGATGAAGAGGGACATACAGATGAAGAGGGACATACAGATGAAGAGGGACATACAGATGAAGAGGGACGGACAGATGAAGAGGGATGGACAGATGATGAGGGACGGACAGATGAAGAGGGACGGACAGATGATGAGGGACGGACAGATGAAGAGGGACGTACAGATGATGAGGGACGGACAGATGAAGAGGGACGGACAGATGAAGAGGGAGGTACAGATGAAGAGGGACGGACAGATGATGAGGGACGGACAGATGAAGAGGGACGGACAGATGATGAGGGACGGACAGATGAAGAGGGAGGTACAGATGAAGAGGGACGTACAGACGAAGAGGGACGGACAGACGAAGAGGGACGGACAGATGAAGAGGGACGGACAGACGAAGAGGGACGGACAGACGAAGAGGGACGGACAGATGAAGAGGGACGGACAGATGAAGAGGGACGGACAGACGATGAGGGACGGACAGATGAAGAGGGACGGACAGATGATGAGGGACGGACAGATGAAGAGGGAGGTACAGATGAAGAGGGACGTACAGATGAAGAGGGACGGACAGATGAAGAGGGACGGACAGACGAAGAGGGACGGACAGATGAAGAGGGACGGACAGACGAAGAGGGACGGACAGATGAAGAGGGACGGACAGATGATGAGGGACGGACAGATGAAGAGGGACGGACAGATGTCTCTGTGAAAAAAAAACCCTCGACTTTGATTTTTGACTTTTTCTGAAGTGCATGAAGGTTGTTTTTTTTTCAGGCTCCGATTTTTTTTTTTTCTTCAATGACCCTAAAACTCCTCCGTACTCTTTCGACAGTTTTTTTTTAACTTGTTTAATTTAACTTTATTTATACAAACCACAGTCACTTCTAGGTGCTTTTAACAGAGCGAATCCCAACAAATCGAGTTCGAGGGGCTTCTCAAAAAAACATCAAATACAATTTAAGAGTACATTTTTTTCTAACAGCAAATGTTCCATTTGTTTTAACTGTGTTACACATGAATTGAAGAGTTGTAGTTTTTGTGCTATTCTTTATGGTTTTAGTGTGTAATCCATGTCAAGTGTAGTGTTCAGCAGGAGGGTTGAATCTGGCCTCCCTGTGGTTCCTCAGCTGGAAAACTGGGGAGTGGAATCCCTGTTCGGTCGCCTGTGGCGGAGGCTCTCAGGTGCGCAGTGTGCAGTGCATCTCCCATGATGCCTCGGGCCCCCGTGTGGTCGAGGACGCCATTTGTGCAGCCTACGCCGAGGCTCCGCCCCTTCTGCAGACCTGCAACATGCACAAGTGTGCAGAGTACCGCGTGACTGCGTGGAGCGCGGTGAGTCCAGCAAACCTTCGTCTATTTTCATCACAACCGGAAATGGCAGATTACTAATGGCTGTGACGTGCGTTGCAGTGCTCGGTGACCTGTGGCACCGGAGAACAGACCAGAGATGTGACCTGCACAGGTTCAGGCGGGAGGATGCTGGAGGAGACGTCCTGCAGCGCTCTGCTCAGACCCTCCAGCGTCCAGCCCTGCACCTTGGCCGCCTGCACCAGACACATCAGCTGGAATGTTGGAGAGTGGGGCTTGGTGAGCGAGGAGCACACGTCTGCTGGACGTCTGCTGGACGAGAAAATGATTAATGACCCACTGACTGCATGAAGCAGCAGCCGGCAGCGCCAGAGAGCCTTAATCATGTATTTTCTATAGACCCTTATAAGAAACTAGGAAGGCTGAACAGAGGCTGGGATGAAGGCCCAGAAAAACATGTCCAAATATTACCTATGGAAATAGAACCAATTGTGTAGCTTGTTTAGCAAGGGTCACTGGATAATGAGCCTGTGGGGGTGATTGGGGGAAAGGCCTGATCCGAACTCGATCGGTCAGCAGTTGTTGGACTTCTGTGCTCGTCATGGAATGTCCTGAACACAGATGCTCAGAAGTGGACTTGGTACCAGAAGTCCTAGGGTCTTGTTAGTCCGTACGTTCTGGACACTCGGGTAAAGAGATTGCAGAGCTTCACCTGATCACCGGCTGGTGGTAATGGTGATCAGGTGGTGATCAGGTGGCAGGAGGACTATGGGCCAGACCCGGCAGGCCCAAATGTAGTGAGGGTCTGCTGGAGAGGCGTGTGGAGGACTCCGTCCAAAAGGATTTGAACTCCCACCTCCAGGAGAATTTGTCCAGGTACCAGGACCTGCTGGAGCCCCTCTGCGGTCCACTACTCCGCCCCTCTGCGGTTCACTGCTCCGCCCCTTTGCGGTCCACTGCTCCGCCCCTTTGCGGTTCACTACTCCTCCCCTTTCTGGTCCACTACTCCGCCCCTCTGCGGTTCACTACTCCGCCCCTCTGCGGTCCACTGCTCCGCCCCTCTGCGGTCCACTACTCCGCCCCTCTGCTCTTCACTTGCCAACAATATTCATTGCGATGCGTCTTTTCTCCGGCAGTGCTCCAGGAGCTGCAGCTCTGGCTCTCGAGAGCGCCAGGTGATCTGCTCGGACGGGGAGGGGAACCTGTACCCTGTGGAGCAGTGTAGCGCCCAGCCCAAGCCCTCCACGGTGGGGCGCTGCAACCCTCAGCCATGCTCCAGCCCACAAGGTGAGGAGGAGAACAATCAGCACACCTTTTACACGGCACGTTCCAGACTGGGTGTTTGATGTCTGTTACTTTTCAACTGTTCTCTTCACTTTAATCATGGTACTAAATCCTGTTCACACAAAACCTGGCCCTGTTTTTCTCATTTCTTTTCAAAACAGTTTCACATTCAGACAGACATGAAAATAATGTTTTGATATGAGGCCATGAGTTGATGCTTTGTTGATCAGTAATACAACCACCCAATGATACACATAGGCAGGGTGAGGTAGAAATTCAAACTCTGTGTATCCGTTCCTCTGGGACCTAGAGGCCCACTCATTATTTAATGTATTTAAAAAAAAAACGTCTTCACATGTAATCCAATAAATCTGCACTTTATTGGAGCAGCACAAACACCCTGGAGTCATGAGTAGATCTACTGCAGTACTGTGTGCTTTAGGAAAGTATAATTTTTCCTGTTTACATGAAGACATGAACGTTGCACTCCAGGAGCTATTTACAAAAAAAGACTCGCAACTCTGTGAAGAAACTCAAAATGCAAATAAAATTCCCAGTTGTTACTTGACAGCATTGGATGACGTGATGAATTATTTACCGGTGCTTCCTCATCCAACTACATCTTTGACTGCAGCTCTGCAGTGAGAAGGTTTCAGTGTCTGCAATACAAAGTCAAAGTGGTTTAGCTGAAAGGACGTAATGTAGACTGCAATGATTCTGCTCCTAAAGACAGTGAATAAAAGACGCGTTAGACGTGTGACTGGTGAACTCGTGGCTGAACGAAAAGCAGATGGTGCTGATGGCTTTGCAGATTTAAAGCTGAAAATATAAGTATATAGAAATATAGATGCAACATGTGCACCTGTTACAGCCCAAACATTTTTGGACCAGAATGATTTTTCCTGGGATTAATGCTGAGCGTGAAAAAGCCTTCTGAGCAGGCTGCGAGTGCTCACATGTTCCTGGAGTATTGCATTGTAAGATGAACAGCGGCCCCTGAGTTCAGCCCCAACAACAACGACAGGTTTTAAAAAGCACTTCTCGCTCCGATAGACGAACCAAACTCAGCCCCTCGTACAACAGTGACAGGAATGCGTTCACCTCGGTGCCGCTTTTAGAGGAACCCTGGAGCAGAAGTAAGGCCGAATGGAAGGAGACGTCATCTTTTATGTTCACGTCCACGTTTTTCTTTCACTTCTTCACGCTGTTCTACCTGATGTCTGTGCAGTGGTTCCCAGCATCCAGGACCCACGAGGACACGATAACTCTCAGACTGGCTTCCGGCCATCTGTGGAAGATCGTACAACAGGTTGGAATTCAATTCTTCTCTTTTCCAAATAAGGCCAAATGCTCTCAATCCGAAGCAAATCATGTTGAAAAGAAATAGATGAATGGGTGAAGTATTGGTAGTTTAAAAAAAAAAAACACATATCTTTAGAGTACAAAGTATTTAAAGTGTAATGAATATGAACATAAATGAAAATAAGTGCTTGTAAAAGCACAAGTAAACCAGCTGCAGACTCCAAACTTCCATTAACATAATATGAATTAATATAAAGAGAGAAACATTCTGAAGCCACATTTCACCAAATGAGTCAAACCACAGAGTTCATCAGCAGTTCAAACTGGAGCATCTTATCCTTATGAAAACCTTCCCATCGTGCTTTGGACCAGTGAGTGTTAACTGTAGGTGTGAATGCCCCCCCCCGACCCCGATGTACCCACCAGTGTGTCCGAGCACTAATTATCCTGATTGACATGTTTTCAGGGTTCCATCATCATTGTTGGCCTGATTAAAATATTTCCAAAGCAGTGAAGTGTGCTCATGCTGGCTGGGATGTTTCTGCTATTTTCAGCACCGTGTGCTATAGTGTGTCATAGTGGTCAGGGATTTCACATGTAGTATGAATCATTTTTGAATGATTAAAATGAAGACAAAGAAAACACTTTTTCAAAGTATTTATTACTTGTGAAGTTCTTGTTATGTGTTCCATCCTCCTGTGAAGACTCGCCATGTGGCCTCCGGCGACTATTTATTGGCTGCATAGTGCAGTGTTTTAAAAAGCACAGCTTGTGCAGTTTGTAATGTGTGAACCCCCTCCCCCGCCCGTCTCTCTCACAGCTGGTCGGCCGGAGACGAGGGATCCCACCCAGACCAACTCAGTCCAGGACCCCCACAGCTACGCCCCGGCCCTCCACTGCACCCAGTCCTACTATGGCTGCTGCCCAGACGGTCGCACCTCAGCAGGGGGCCCCCAGGGACTGGGCTGCCCCCATGGCCCAGCTCCCACCCCTGTCCAGCCGGACTGCAGCCAGACCAGGTACCAACCCTGTCATTACCCTGGAGGAGCTTGGTTTAGAGGCTGGTCGACCACAGTCTCTGGAATGTAGTATACTTGACCAGAATGAGTTCCTCAAGTGACCGCGCTGTCACTTGAGGAACTGAGAGTGGTTTTCTTTGGATTTGTCTAAATTGCACAGTTCTGTTATTTTTGGCCTTTATGTCCAGTACGTTTTGTTTAACTGTTCATTCTGTCATGTACCAGTTATGGCTGCTGCAGAGACGGAGTCACTGCCGCTCTGGGCCCCAACAAGGAAGGCTGTGTGGAGTTTGTGGCGCCTGCACCCAATGTAAGAAATACCCACACTTTAAAAAACATCCCATTTTATCCTGCTTCTATTTCTTTCAGTCTGGTAGTTTCTTGTCTCCTCTCAGGCTGCTCCTTCTCTCCCAACTGAGAATGCTGCACAGTGCCGTACCACCGTCTACGGCTGCTGCTATGACCGGACCACACCTGCAGGGGGACCCAACGGAGAGGAGTGCCCCAACCCACCCAACCACAGTAAGAGTCTTGCTTTTGCTTTCCTCAAAGGTGCAATATGTTTAATTTCTTTCTAAATTAGATCAATAGAATAGCATGATATAATAAATAAAAGGTATTATTGTTTATTATTGTTATCAGCACCTTTAAAGACATCCAAGGTCACTGTACACAATAATCACAGTAAAATACAGTTAAAAAAACAAAAGAAAATGGAGATGAGATTAAAGAACATAACTTCAAAACATGTTTTAAGATCAGTCCATCAGTGGACAAGTAACCACTGCATTGAGGCTGGATCAGCCTGTGACCACTGGAATCACCACGTTACTTAGAAAGTACAAGACACAGCAGCTCATGAAAATGTGTAGAGCGACCAGTAAACAGAGAACTGTGCTTCATCGCTCAGCTCCTCTTCACCACAACGGTCCTACAGTGACTGTTACTGCAGCTGCCTGACCGAACCTGTGGTCCATCTCACCATCACTCCTCCATCACACCTCCATCCCTCCTCCATCGCTCTTGAATAAGATCCTGAGATACTTAAGCTCCTCCACCTGGGGAAGCTCCACCCCTCCTACCCAGAGAGTACCTGCCATCCTTTTCTCTGAGAGGAACATGAACTCAGTTTTGGAGGAACTGTTCAACATCCCAACCGCTTCACACAAATATATGGACACAGCGCTCACACCGGGGGTACAGACAGTTCCGGTTGTCCGTACTCCCGAAGCTCCTCCCACAAGACATCTTGGGGGACATGGCCATACATCTTCTCCAAGTCCACAAAACACATGTAGTCTGGATTGGAAAACACTCATGCCCCCTCGATAATCTGTGAGAGGGTGAAGAGCTGGTATGTTGTTCCAGGACAGAATCTGCATTGTTCCTCCTCTAACTGAGGTTCCACTATCGGTCGGAGTCTCCTTTCCAAAACCCCACATCCACTTTCCCAGGGTGGCTGAGAAGTGTGATGCCCCGATAGTTGGCCCACACTCTCCAGTCCCCCTTTTTGATGATGGGGACCACCACCCCGGTCTGCCAGTCAGATGGTACTGTACCCAACGTCCATATGATACTGTAGAAGCGTGTCAACCAGGACAGCCCCACGATATCCAGGGCTTCAGCAGCTCCAGGCGGATCTCGTCCACTCCTGGGGGCACCAAGGAAATCCACCAGGAAATGGACGAGGACACACCAGAAGCCTCTGGCCCCGCCACCTGTAAAGGGGGGCATGTCCCCCGGGTTCAAGAGATCCTCAACGTGTTCCTTCCACCTCCGGAGGATATCCTCACTCCAGGTCAGAGGATGTCCACTATTGCTGAGCACAGCTTGAGATAGACTCCCCGACCCCTGCTGAGCCTCCGGTTGGTCCCCAGAACCTCTTCGAGGACAACTGAAAGTCCCTTTCCATGGCTGACCTCCACCAGGCTCTAAAGGCTCTAAAGACCTCCTTCTTCAGTTTGACAGCTTTCTGGACTGGAGTCCACCAGCGTGTTCTTGGGTTGCCGCCATGACAGGCACTGACGAGCTTCCGGCCACAGCTGCGCATAGCCGCTTCCACAGTGGAGGTCTTGAACAGGGTCCACTGGGACTCCATGTCCCAACCTCCTCTGGTACCTGGAGGTCTTGAACAGGATCCACTGGGACTCCATGTCCCAACCTCTCCTGGTACCTGGAGGTCTTGAACAGGGTCCACTGGGACTCCATGTCCCAACCTCTCCTGGTACCTAGCGGAAATTCTCACTGAGGTGGGAATTTAAATCATTTTGGACGTTTTGGAGTCCTCTGCTGGCCTCTCCCAGCAGACCCTTACGATGCATTTGGGCCTGCCGGGTCTGGCCTGCAGTCTTCCTGCCACCTGATGGTGATCAGTTTAAGCTCTGCACCTCTCTTCACCCGAGTGTCCAGAACATACGGTCTCAGGTCGGGTGAAACAAGTCATCGACCTGAGACCCAAGGAGCTGTGGTTCCAAGTCCACTTGTGAGTATCCTTGTGTTTAAACATGGTGTGTGTTATGGACAAACCATGATGAGCACAGAAGTCCAATAATAACTCACCACTCGGGTTCAGATCAGGCCATTCCTCCCAATCACCCCCTCCAGGTTACCCAGTAGTTGCCCAGTCTGGAGTCTTTTGATGGTTCCCTCTTCAGGACCTCACCCACTCACCCAAGAAAGCCAAATACTCCAAACTCCTGTTTGGTGCAGAAGCACAAACAACAGTCAAGAGTTTTCCTCCTGCTACCTTTAGCCTCAGGGAGGTGACCCTCTGGTCCACGGGGACAAACTCCAACTGTCTGGCTGCCAGCCGGAGTCCTGTGTGTCCTGTGAGGCGTGTCCTGGTGGCCCTTGTCCAGGCAGGGTACACGTTCTTTTGTGTTCCACTGCCATGGGTGAGGTGTGGATGTGGTTGTCTGGGCTTTCACTCCAGACCTGTCCGTCTTGGATGACCCTACCCTGAAGGTCACTAGACCAGGCAAGAGCGTATCTATACGACACCTATAAAAACTTGTATTACAAACATATTAGGCACAATAATAATGAGAGAGTAATCAATTTGAAATTAAAATGTTATTTCAAAACAAGACAGGGACACAGCACCAAAGGTATATACTTTGTCATATAAAGAAATAATACATTTTCAACGTATAAACAGAGAACGATGATCAATGCAAGCTGCATCACAACAACAAAAACCTTACTACACCAACCTCAACCAGAGCAGCAGAAAGCCTCCTCCTCTGACTCTGGTTCTGCAGGTTTTCTCCTCTACGTGTTCATGTGGAATTGTTGTATTTCTCTGTGATGGTACTTTACAATGTTGTATTTATAGTTGAATTGAATGAATTGACAGAAATTGTTTCTTTGCTGCAGTTGAGCGATCCCTCTGCTCTCTGCCTCGCGCTGCCGGCTCCTGCAGCAGCTGGGTGTCCCGGTACCACTTCGACCTCCTCACATCCAAGTGTGCACACTTCTGGTATGGAGGTTGCCATGGCAACAGCAACAACTTCATGACCCGGGCAGAGTGTCAGAGGGCCTGTCCCGTGACTTCACCTGGTCTGCCAGGCCCAGCCAGAGGTACCACCCCCGCTAGAGAGACCACCCCCGCTAGAGAGACCACCCCCGCCAGAGAGACCTCCCCCGCCAGAGAGACCACCCCGGCAAGGCCCGCTGCCGGTGGACGGGTCCCATCAGCAGGAGGCTCCACAGGACGAGGCTCCCCAGCAGGAGGCTCCCCAGCAGGAGGCTCCCCAGCAGGAGGCTCCCCAGCAGGAGGCTCCACAGATGCAACGTCACGCAACATGGGCGGGATCTTCACAGTCCAGGGTGGTTCGGCCAGTGGAACCGGCAGACAGGCCGCCAGTGCAGCTACACACGCCCACAGAGGTCGACTCTACCTGCGGCCACGCCGGCCGGCGCTTGCCGCTGCTGCACAGCATGCCGGTCCAGCTGCCAGGTAAGACCACCTGAAGACCTCAGGGAGCACAGCACAGAGCTCAGCCTCGGCTGCCACCTCCAGAAGCTCTCTGCTGCTGGTTCCAGTCTTGTAGGCCCTGCTGACGGCACCAGGAACCGCCAAACCACGAGCTGAAGACCAAACCTCTGCCTCATTAACTCCACCTCAAGTATGATGGATGAAGCTGATGTTCACTTGATTTTAGTGAATTGTGCCCGGTGCATCAATATATCACACAGTTCTATTTTTATTTTTTTGATGAAGTATAACTTTATGCGATCTAATTATTAACATGCTTGCTAGCGAAGCGTCGACAATTGTTTAAGTGAAGAATAGATCTTTTTTTCTTTTTAGGCTTTTAAGAGAAATTCGCTGACCTAAATGATCATAATGAACCATAAAGTCTTGCTCGTGCTGAAGTCCGCTGGTTTAACTTCTCCTCTCAGTGCAGTGATGCTCAAGTGTGATCTGGAGTGTGTGTCTGTAACTACTAGTGCAAAATACACACCCAGTCTCACTCACAAGTTTCTGGAATGATGTTAGATTCTCTGCTTTGACATTTCTATTGAAAGCAAAAAAACTGTTGTGTCTTGTGCTTCGTGTTACCCGACCTGCTTCTTGTGTAAACTCTCTGTCAGGCTAAACTCTGGCTTTCTACACGCCGCGGCTGCTTGCAGACACGCCGAGCGTCATGTAGCCCCACCTTGTTCCTTAAACCTCCACAAAATGTCAGCAGAAGTCAGAAAGCTCACAGCGATCCTACACGGACAGCCCTTCTGCCTAAAGCTTTTGGGACTCTTCACTGTTTGTCTTGAGTTTAATGTTCGTGCTTTTTTTTTTTTGCCTGCTACCTCACTATTGTTCACCGCCACTGTTGGGCTTTGTCTTTCCATCTACTTGTCATTAGATCAAACTAATAAACGTTGTGCTGCGATGCTTCATGTCATTGTATATATGTCATCACTAAAACCTTTTTTGTTTTGTGTTGGGGGTTTTAAATGGTGAAAAAGACTTTGGACTCCATCTTACATGTGTTGTACTGCAGAACGGGTCAGTTCTGCCAGTCTTAAAATAAGTTCAGGAAAGTGAGCTTCAATCACTATTTCCCAGCAAATAAGACTGATTGTGCTTCTGCAAGTAATGACATGGGCGGTGGAGCGTTCCAGTATTGTTTTATGAGGTAAACTGAACTCCCAGGGAAGATGTGCTCAATTCCAGCTGTTTGAAAGGCTTTTTTTTCTGAATCTAAACGATATCAGCAGCATCAGACAACAGCAGGATCCTCCCATGCACATTCAAAGAAGTAAGGACAGAAAAGTTTGCACATGGTTCAACAGCATTGACTAGATTTGTTACTTAGGAAAGACAGGAAAGATCATGATCACAGCAGGTGATGTTGTGGCACTAGTGTTCACTCTTCACTCCTTACATACTAACATCCTGAGGAGTGAGAAGCAGAGCTGTTTGTTTTGTGTCTAAAGAGGTTTCCCTGTATTGAAGACGTACCAAAACCATCAGACACCATCAGGATCTTTAGAGCGACAGTGAAACTATGTGCACATGGACCAACAGCAGAAACTTCATTTTGTCACATAAGACGGAAGAAAGACCAGGATTTAACAGCAGGTGACATCTACTGGAAACGTTTGACAGTCATGCAGTACCAACCTGTTCTGCAGAGGATCTGGCCTGAGCTCCGTCACTGGGTGGAGATTTAGTCCCTCAATCAAGGAAACGGCTTCAGGACAGTGGTACGCCACATAGCAAGCAGGGGATGCTTCTCTCAATAGTTTCACTGAGCACAAAAAGTCAATAAAATAGAAGGTGCACTTTTTGATTGTGATAGCGATGCTCACTGTCTGTTGTGTTTGAACGTGAACCGCAGCACTGTACTTAACGTGTGGTCAGGTGGCGGTCACGTGATTTGTCTCCTCACTCTTTATGTTGCATGAGCCTTTCGCATGTTCGTGTTGGATTTTTCTCCTGTCCTTTCTCAGCTGTTCCTGCTCGGGTTGTGGGCACTCTTTATGCTCCAGTGTCGGCGAACAAAACAAGCATAAAGTGACTTTCAGTCTCTCCTTTCCCACAAATCTCTCTTCTGTTGTCTTTTTCCCCTCCTGGTGTCGTCCTTTGTTGTTCTTCTTTCCTTCCTGTTGTCTCTCCTGGTACCTTCCCCTGCCCTGCCAGCTTGACCCTGGGAGGAGTGTCCATCGATAAGAGCGACCCCTCCACGGTGGAGGCCTTAGTTGGCCAGACGGTGGTGCTGCCCTGCAGAGTCAGTCCTCCACCGTCCTCCACCATCGCCGTGGAGTGGAGGAGAGACGGAAGCGCTTTGTCCTCGCATCGGTCCGTACAAACACACACAGTTCATATGCTTTTCTGTCGTGTGTGTGTGTGTGTGTGTGTGTGTGTGTGTGTGTGTGTGTGTGTGTGTGTGTGTGTGTGTGTGTGTGTGTGTGTGTGTGTTTTAATCTTTGTCAGGCTCTGTGCCTCCATGTCCCCAGGCATCACCACCAGCCCAACGGCTCCCTGTTAGTGGGTCCTGTCACCAAGCTGGACTCTGGCTGGTTCCTGTGTGTTGCTACTCGTGAGCAGGAGAGAGACCACCGCTACATCTACCTGTCAGTCTCAGGTAATCCTTCATCCTCTTTTACAACTTTAATTGCAACCTTTGCGCTGGTTTTTCCTGTTTATCCACCACAACTGTGAAGTAAGACATTTTTTACTCCCCGACTTTGGAGGTACTGTACATGTACTTCGCTGAGGTTTTGTTTTCTGCTGACTTTTACTCTGAGGATAATCGTGAAGATTAAATGGGATTATTTCGTCAGTAATGAAGACGTCCTGGAGTGAAACACATTGAACTTCTGCTTGTTGTCATGCGGCTTCATGCTCTGTCTTCTCGTCCACTTTAGTGCAAGTGTCACGCTCCAATTTTCTTTGTTCTGCTCTGGTGGTAATCTTTCCTCTCCATTCATGGATGACTCCTCCACATTTAAGGACATTCTTGCGAGTATCCTTGGAGCCTAGTTTCGGCCTTCCAATGTCACAGGAACCATTTGCTAACTCACATACAAGGAAACTTTTTCTGGCCTCTTGTTTTCCAAGCCATCGAAGCCGCATGACAACAAGCAGAAGTTCAATGTGTTTCATTCCAGGACATCTTCATTACTGGCGATATAATCCCATTTAATCTTCATGATTATCCTCAAATGCCGTTGATGCCCTTTTCCCACTTTTCAAACTTGATGTTGGTACAAAGTCCAGGTTTCACATTTATATTGAAATGGGAAAGAATAGAGGAATTAAATAGGTAGGTTGAAAAATTCTTCATACAACACACACGTACGAAAGAGTATTAGGGCCACTGAAAAAACATAAAAATATAAAAACACTCATGTGCTTCAGAAAAAGTCCAAAATCAAAGAAAAAAGTTTTTTTTTACAGAGTCCGTCCGTCCACATGCCAGCTCGTGTGACTGCTTCTTCAAAATGCATCACAGGCGGTGTAATGAAGCGGTGAAAAGATGCTTCACAACAGGATTTTGCTCATAAACATGGCCAGTTATCAGTATTCAGACTTTGCAGAGACAGAGCAGCCTCCAGCGTTGTTCTGTCACGGACGTTCGTCCAGTACGAAGGACAAAGACACGGAGCCCGGGGTGCTTATAAAATATATTATTATTAAACAAGGAAATCCTGCGTAAAATCACATGACCATAAGCAGTAAGCAACCCGATATAGTCAGAATTAAGTGATTTAATGTGATTTCACATCCACGAGGAGGGATGGACAGACGTCTCGACTTTGATTTTCTACTTTTTTTCTGAGGCGCATGAGGTTGTTTTGTTTTTTTCTAGCCTCCAAATTTTTTTTTCTTCTGTGGCCCTAATACTCTTCCGTTCACATGCACACACACACACACTTTGTTTAGAAGAGAGGCAGTAGCGCCTCCTGCTGGCACCAACAGCTCAAATAAATCCCTCTAAGGCTCCGTTTACACCACAACGTTTCACGTGACAACACCTAATCCATTAAAGAAAGAAGTGTGTTTCCACTGCAGCAGTGGACACACTGACACCGATGTAGTTAGTCTGTCGGGCCACAGGAGGGCGCTGTTGCTTGATTTTGTAATGAAACCACACAAACGTGTGCAGAGAACAATACACTATAAACTTGAAGAAAATGGAGAGAACCTGACATCCGTCAAGGAGAGTCTCTATTAAACTACTGATCTGGACGATAAAACTGGAATATGGACCGCAAGTCAAACCACTACGGGTCGGCCATGTTGGTTTACAACTGGATGAGCAGGAGGGAGCCGAGATAGAAGCTTCATGGATGCAGTGGATCAGAACACCGGTGTCGTGTAAACGGACCCCCCAGAAGTGAAGAAAGTTTTGCGGATACACACGTATTTGTTGTCGTGGAAACGGGGCCTCAGTTTGACAGCATTTTCTAGAAGATGAGCTCCGACTGGAGTAGCCACCACATCTCTGGCTTTTATTACGCTGTGATAACCAGATCCTCATTGTAGCTTGTCCTAACAGGAAGTTGACCAAGCAGACATTCCTGCATTGGGCTAAAGTACTTTGGTCTACAGATGAAGAGACTGTTGTGGGAAGAGTGGCCTCAGTGGGCCGGTATGCACCGGTACTACCGGCACTTTAAAATTTGACCCCTCAGAGTACCGGGACTGTTTTCTAGGGTACGGCACGTACCGGAACTTTTCGTAATTTTTACTTAACTGTGCTGACCACTGCTGCAGCAGAGTGAAGAGGAGGGTCAGTCTCTGACAGTCCAGCCAGAGATGTTCCAGCGTTAGTTACAAATGAATGTTTTATAAACTTTATAGCACCATAGATAAAGCTTCTGGGTTCTCATTGTGCCGGATACAGAGTTTAACCCCGATCAGTGTGACACAGGAACACTGAGTAGGTATATGTTCATATGCTTCTTTGTGTGTCACACAGAAGGATCATCACAGCCAGGGCCGACATTGCTGCCCAGAGACGGTCCATTCCCAAGGTACCATCAGAACTGTGTGTCAGCTTTGTGAAGCTCATTGTGTTGTATGTTGAATTAATGAGGCTGTGACAAAAAGATCATCTTATGTTTCATATACATTTCTCCCAGATTCAGTATTGATCCGACAAGCTCGTCTTTGGTGGAAATGCGTGGAGGACAAACTGTCAGACTGCCCTGCACCATCATCCCCCCATCAGCTCTGCAGTCTGTCAGAATCCAGTGGACCAAAGATGGACAGACCGTCAGAGACCCCAGGTACCCATGATGATGGTCTCTTTGAACCCGGATTGAACGGAGTGGTACAGAGCGGTACCGTGCAGTACTGAGCGGTACCGTGTGGTACTGAGCGGTACCGTGCGGTACTGAGCGGTACCGTGTGGTACGGAGCGGTACCGCGTGGTACGGAGCGGTACAGAGCTGTACAGCAAAGCTACCCAGAGTCAAATCTGGATCAAATCTCCGCAGAAAGTAGGTTGAAAAGTAGGCGGGGTTTAGAGCTCCGCAGATATGTGATGTTACAACAGTAATCTCAGGCGGGGCGGCAGATCTGGACCTTATGAATCCTCTGTTCTTGTTGTTTACTTCCGCTTTGCACGAGTTGTTTAGTTAACTTATTTTTGCAGCTCCAGAGCTGCAGCGGCAACTTCCGTGTTGGTTCTGAGGGAGTGAGCGCCGGCCGGCCCCGGTGACATCACCCGGGCTCAGTGACACCACAGCACACTCCGGCAGCACAGAGCCGGTCGGCCCCGGTGTCGCGCCGCTGGATGTGACAGCCGTGACTTCCATGTTGGGGCAGAGATTGTGGACGTGATGTGAGGACAGACCTCGGGGCTCGGACCAGCTCCGGTGTCCCGGCGCACCTTGTGTGGACGCGGTCCGAGTCTGATCGTCACGTCACATCGGAGCTCCGGGGCCAGCCAGTGATCGCTGACATGCGGCGGCCTGCGCAATGGATCACTGGCCAGTGACTTGACGCGACAAGCGGACTCGGTAGAGCATCGGTTACGTCCGTAGCGTCTGCTCCCGAGTCCCGGTCTCCGTCCTGCCTCGTGTCTGCACTTTCAGGACCAACATGAAAGTTGCAAAAAGCAAAAAAACCAACAAAAAAAACAACCGATGCAAAAGCAAAAACAGAGGATTCATACAGCCGCATAATAAAATATTGAGGGCGTGTACTAAATCACTGACCAATCAGCAGACGGCTCCTCAAAATCAGACCTGTTCTGTTGTCCTGAGTTCCTCAACTGAAGGGCGACGGAAAAGCCTCAATCTTTGGACCAGTTATTTCGTGAAATCCACAATTCATGCGGTGGAAACCAGAACCGTACCGGACCATACCTGCACTTTTTGTGCGGTGGAAACAGGGCTTTAGTTTGAAGGAGTCATCTCCTCCTCCTGTTCTCCTCCTCCTCCTGGTCTGGTCGGTCCAGAAACCTTCAGTATTCTAAGTTTCTAGCTCCTCCTTGATTTTCCTCCATTTGAATATTGGATCATAGGAGCTGCATTCAGAATCTGCTGTGTCTGTGTGAGCTGGACTGGCGCCGCCCACACATGCCCATCTTGGGAAGAGGAGGAAGTACTTCCTCTCGTGGTGCCATGCGCCAGAGCAGAGCTGCCTAATTGTGGGAGGAGTCAAAGGGAGGGCCTACCTTGATTGGGATTGGCTAAAACCCCGATGACACTATATAGGGTTTGATTTCTGATTGGCTGGTTGGAGCAACACACTTTTTAAAACCTGAAACCAGCCAGGGAGAGAGAGGACAGACTGTCTTCACTTCTGCGGCATCGCTCCATGTATGGAGACGATTAGTACTGCTGGAGAACATTTAGGAAGTGGATTTAGCAGAATGTGACCCTTTAAGCCAGTATTTGGACCAGAGATGGAAATTAAGTTTTTGGTTCACCTCCCACAAAGTCCAACATTTTTACCAGCCACTTTTACATTTAATTGTTTACGTGTACAGTTAAGAGTACAAGACCTAGAAACATACTTTCCTTGGATAAGACATAGACATAGCATCTCCCAGTCAGTCCTTGTTACCAGAGCTGATTGTTCAGTAAAATCTGATGCGACTGAATGTTTACAGGATAAGAAATATCTAAATCCAAGTCTGACTAGACAAAGCGGTTCACAATGAAGGTTAGAAATATATATCAGTATCTCATTGCAACTACAGGGAATTTACAGCAAAACGATGCCATATGTTCACCTGCACTGGAGCTAATTAGCACCTTTAGCCACGACTGGCTAAAGGGGCGGGGCTTCCTCTTTCGAGCAGGATCAATCAATGAGGCGTCTTGCTTCTTCATGCTTTTCTTCCTCTCTGGTCAGTGTTTGTTTGGAGCATTAGCGCCCCCAAACCAGGAGCTGTTGTGATTGCACAAGGTTTGATCTGCTGTCAAAGTGCAGTGTGACAGCAAACCAAGCAGATGGGGAACAGCGCAGGTCCAGGGTTCGTACTGGTTTGGGTCCGAGGTGCTACGCTCAGAGCAGATCAGTCCTCCACTGAGAGAGAAGCAGTCAGACTCCAGCATAGACCCGTCAAAACAAGAGCGTGCAATCAGACGCCGGGTAACTCAGCCTAGTTATCAGTTGATTCTCACAAACAAACTCAGGAGAGAACAGGGAGGGGATGGGGAGCAAGCGCCAACACTGGAGCAACAGCGCCCCTATGTGGCAGCCGAGGTGCAGTGCAGTGGCAGGAAACCCTCGCATGCATACGTAGAACATGCAAACTCCTCAGCGACAGGCCCAGACACAATTCAAACCCACGACTTTGAGGCAAGAGAGCTACCCACCACACCAAGTAACTAACTAGTATTTGAAAAAATTAATTGTAAGGATTTACTCATGGATGGATGGAAAAAATATGAAAATATATATGGGTACATATATAATTTAATGATACATTTAAAATCTTTGTAGTAACTGATGAAGTCACTAAACTTTTGAAGTGGCTTTTACATCAGATTACATTACTGGTTTAGTATTAAAATCAACAATTAATAACTCCAACATATGTACTGATACTGCATGTCCAACATAATCAATAAAAACATAAAGACCACTAAACACAGTTCATAAACTTTCAAAATCCTTTCAAACTTGATTTCTTCTTTATTCCTCTGTACCGGTGCTTGTTGGTGAAGTTGAGTACCCAGCTCACCAGCAACAAGGCGGTTCTAGTATTCTAGTACTTGGTCATGTGTTCCATATTTGATATGTTCTGCATTGATTGATGTATAAGACGCAGTAAAAAGAAGTCCCCGGTGACGTTGGGCTGTTTCACATTGCTGTGCTGCAGGATCACCCATCATTCCGACGGCACCTTGATAGTTGGGCCTCTGAAGTCTGAGGACTCTGGCGTCTATACGTGTTCAGCCTCCAGTCCTCAGCAGCTGGAGCAGAGACAGCTGCATCTGCGGGTCCAAGGTGGGTTTATTCTGCTTGTTTCTCTTTTATTCTCATTTCACAGGAGCAAGTTTGGGTCAGTCGGTAAAGTTGGTCTTCTTCCGTTCAAACTCCCGTCTCCCCCTGTTAAGTTGTACTTGAGAGACACGTTCAACCCAAACGCCCCCAGCCGTTGGTGTTTAACTATGAATGATTGTTGAGTGAAAGGGTGAATGAGACAGAATATGTCAAACTAGTTCAGACTGCTGAAGTCGTCATAATGAACAATGTGAGTAAAAGTCTCTTCACCATGAAACGCAGAACATCCAGCTGCTAGTTTGATGTTCTTTCTACAAGTTTTGTAGAATTGACTCAAACTACAATCTGTATTTCTGCAGACTGTTTCCTGAATGAGAGGGAAAAATGCAATTCACAACACAGTGATGTAACTCCTAACGACCTGAATTGTTATAAAATATAATGTAGTAAAACCTGAAATGTAATAACTGCTCAATAATGTAACAGGACACTTAGCCCAAAACTTAAAAAAAAACCTGTTGGGCAGGTTCAATACTGCAATACTGTAATACTTTTATTACATCATAAAGTGAGTCAATGATTTATGGTTTGGACTTCAACTGCTTCAATTTGAATAACACTGAAAGAATGAGTTCTATTTGTTTGTACGTCTATCTTTATACAGTTTATTGTATTTATGTTTGCCTGCTGTTGCCCAAGTCATCTTATTCTCTTCTGTTCTCTATAGTCTGTAATTTATTTCTCCAGTCACAGTACAAAATAATGTATAAGCATTAAACATCTTGAGATCACATTTAAATTCTTGTTAAATCTTTTGACATCATTGACCATTTATTAGATTTGGGGTTTTATTCCATTATATTTTATAGCAGTTTGGGCCATTATTACATATGGGGCCCTATGAAATGTTCTGGTGTGACTGATTGATTACTGATCAATAGCTTGTCAAGGTGTGTTTAGATACAGCAGCACCTGTAACCAGAGAAATGTACATGTTGATTAATATGTGTCATTCAAATTGTTTTTTGTAAAACTGTATTTTGAGCATTTTGTGGGAAAAGGGGTTCTGCTAAAAGCCTCTTCACTCAACCCCCAAAGATTCACTGTGGCAGCGTCTGGAACCTGCGAGCAGTTCAGAGCAGTTTATGAGTGTGTCAGCAGTCTTCAGGTGTTCAGGAAGTTTGTTCCACAGGTGGGGAGGTAGGAACTAAAAGCTGCTTCACCTTGTTTCTTCTGACTGTAGGAACAGTGAGTCAACCTCTTCCTGATGACCTCAGAGGTCTGGAGCTTTGATCTTCTACAAGTCAATCTGGGATGATTTAGGCCGAGACCCTTCAAAGCTTTCTAGAGCAGAAGGACCATTCTGAAGTCCTTCGATACACAGGCAGCCAGTGGAGAGGGTGGAGCAGGGGGGATGAGCTCCACCCTCAGTGTGGTGGTGTAATGTGCTCCACCCTCAGTGTGGTGGTGTAATGTGCTCCACCCTCAGTGTGTTGGTGTATTGTGCTCCACCCTCTTTGTGTTGGTGTAATGTGCTCCACCCTCAGTGTGTTGGTGTAATGTGCTCCACCCTCAGTGTGTTGGTGTAATGTGCTCCACCCTCTTGTGGCTCGTATATATGCAGGAGCCTTTTAGTATTTCTACAATACCTCTTTTGTGCACTAGAGAGCAGTAGTGAGTTCCAGCAGTTTGCCTGCTATTTGTGGCAAATAGTTTCCATTCTTGTGACATTTTCTGAACTACTTGGTGTTATTAGTGTTTCTGTGGCTTCCCTGTTCTTGGACTGAAGGCAGGAGGATTGGTAAAGTGAGCCACTGCCCCACCTTGTGGTACAAGATGATTTTACACCACAAATCAGGCTGTGCAACGTGTTAACTTAGTTACTGTTAGCTTCTGTGAAACATTCCAGTTACTTTTAGGTTGTTTAAATAGAAATATTACATTCTGCTGTTTTCCCATTGTGGTTCCATTAAAGGTGACTGGAGTTCCTGCCTGGTCTGACCATTTGACTATATTCTCTGGTTTCCCCGTCCAGCAGATTTGAAGATCACGAGAGCTCCCAATAACATCCAGGTGTCTGAAGGCAGCACGGCTCTGCTCCCCTGTGTGGTGTCAGGAGACAACGTCAACATCGGCTGGTCCAGGTAACCAGGAACTAAAATACTTGGATAGTTACTTCATTCCATAGTCTGGATGTGAGGGAGGCAGAGGACTCGTCCAGTATTGAAGCAGAAGAAAGGTCGGGCGGCTTCACTTCACTGGTGGAGTTTCTAACCCTGATCCTAACATGGTGGAGGTTGTAGTCAGTGATGCCAGGTGGAAAATGTAGGATTACTGTAATGATGGAAAAGTAACTGGTCCAAATACGAGCACTCACACCTAGAAACATTTTAGGGCAGGGATATTCAATTAAAAATTAATTTTCAGACTGAGGACATGAGCTGGGTTAGACAGTTTTAGCAGACAGTGAGCAAAGTTAACCATTTAAAATAAACACAAATAGAAAAGATAACACACACACTGGGTGTTTATTAACGTATTGCCACATCCAAAAGGACATAAACACAACAGAAGAGCAGCGCTTAAACTAAACCTGTGCTGAAATACTGTTTCTTTAAATTTTACATTTTAAACACATAAACACAAAACACACATTAAGGTGCATGTGAACATAAAAGCAAAGTGCAGATTAGAAACAGTATCTTTGGTTTTGGTCACATCTGAGAGTGCATATAACAGTAACTTGCTTAACAGCAACTTTTCAGAACTTGAGGTATTTTTCTTCTCTTGAAATAACAAAAAACAGAGTTTGTCCCTGTCCACATTTGGTCTCATCTGAGACAGTCACATCTAGAGTGCATATAATCAAAAAGAATAAACAGTGGGCACAGTGACACAGTTACTATCCTTTTGGAATGAAATAAAGCTGACATCAATGTGCATAATAAAGTGCAACGAAGTGAAATATCTCAACTTATGTAGATGCGTAACACTTCCCGAGTTGATTTTTCTAGTGGGAGAAGTGACACCTCTTGTTTTGAACAGATCTAGCATAGATGTTTAGCTCATAAGATGTCAATCCGAAGGCAGTGGTTAAGAGTACTGTCAGTCAGAGAGCAACGAGTAAAAATGTAAAAATGTCCAGTTTGACTTGGAGGGCACCCATCTGTTCTACAACATCAATGACAGTTTTATCCCGACCTTGCAATCCCACATTTAAAGCATTAGGAAACCTAAATGGACAGGAAACAACACCTCTGACAGCCTGAAAGCCACAGACAATTGCTTTTTTTGTTGCTTTCCGTACTGCTTTTGCCTGAAAAAGACCTATTGAGGTGGAAAGATTGCGCATAGGCATATTTATAAATGTTTATTTCAAACCAAAAATCTGGTATACATTTTTTTTCTTTTGTTTTGTCATTTAATTTTTTTTATTAAAAAAACAAATATACACATACATACACACAATTAATATAAAAATACAACAAAATGTCTTCATTTGAAGACTGGACGTCTGGACGCTACTGGAGATGCCGTGGTCAAGTCCCCGAGCGGACCAATTATAATCGACCACAACGCCCAGACGACAGTTATTATCGTGGGTTTTCTGGGTACTGGGGGAGGGACACTTACCGAGGGATGGACCGCCCACTTCCAGACTCCCATGGTTTCGGGGGTCGGGTTATTTTTCTAACCCTAACCAGCCAGTGCCTCCCAGAGGTTATGGTGCCCCTTTTCCAGCCCCGCTTCCAGCCACAACCTTTCCAATTGGGACAAAGGTCCTATGCGTCAGTGGTTCGGGCAATCAGGGAAGATTTTATGCCCCCATCAGACAACAGGCCCCACCAACTGATCCAAAGTTTGGAACACTGGTGCAAAAATTGCACTCAGTGATTAAAATGGTGCATCATCTGCAAATCGTCACCCCCAAACCAGGGAAAGCAGACCCCCAGATGATTTGCCGTATGGTGGACATCTTTTCCACCATGGTCAGACAAGCCACCCCAACCCCTGACACTGCAGATCTTATAGTGGGAAACGCCAAAAACTGGGGTCACAACACTCTGCTCATTTTAGAAGACCACTATAAGGATAGCCTGGACAAAATGCTGCAGAACTTGACTGACGATCTTCTTCCTGATTGGAAAACAGTACAAAAGAACCAAACGGATTAAATGTTAAGTACAATTAGACAAATATTTCATTTACTGACATTCACAATTAAAACGATTCATATAATAGGGGAGAGAAAAGCAAGTATTTGGGACATAACCTGGCTACATTGTCTCAAATATAACTCTAAATCTAATCGTAATCCTAACCTAAACCTAACCATAATTCTAACCTCAATCCTAATCTACCTTTACCCCAACCATAATCCTAATCCTAACCATAAACCCTATCCTAATCCTAACCATAACCCCAATCCCAATCCTAACCTCAGTCTGAATCCTAAACCTAACCTTAATCTGACCCTTAACCTTAACCCAATTCTAATCCTAACCCTAACCACAAACTTAACCCTAAAATGATTTAATGGTGATGGAAGAACTTACAAATACGATTTAATTAATAAAACTGAAAAAACTATACATTTTAAACTGTTGGGTTAAAAACAGCCCCTCCAGTACACACTTGCTCTCTCGGCCTTCAGGAAAAAAGAGAAAAACCTCATGTGAACAGACCCTCCCCTACCCACACATTCTATCCCTATACGTACCAGCTGCTCTGAGGCTCAAGGCCCCTGCATACTCCCTTTTTGAAACCATAAGAACAAGAAGAAAATTCGGCAGTGACGTCAGCCAGCTGGGACTGTTAATACTCTGATAAGAAGCTGCCAAACTCGAAGGCCACGCCCCGTCACAGCAGCCACATGTCTGTGAAGCAACGTTTAAACTTTTCAACTGCACAGTTTATTTCTGGCCTCCAGTGCTTTCAGAAATACATTTCTCTGAACTGTTTCAGTAATAAAAGAGAGTTTTCGTCCGAGCGCCATGTTGGTCCGGTTTTAACTACAGGAGCTGACAGCTTTTCGTGATGCGTTCAGGAGGGGAAACCACAGAACGCCACAGTCAACGTACTTTTTATTTTTTTTCCTTTTTGAGATTTTACGTGCCATTTGTGCCTGAAGAAGATCGTAGAAGGTCGAAACGTTGCATGTCAGCACGTTTATTGCCCATAAAGGAAGAGACACACTGGAGCAAAGCCTGCAAGAGTCGGTCGGTCCCCAGGTACCCGGCAGTGGCGGGCACAACTGCCACACTGGCTCGGCCTACGCCCTCGTGGACTACTCCGCCCTTGCCGACTACTCTGCCCTCTGAGCAGGAGCTCATTCCAGCTGACATTCTGAAAGGAGAAACCGCTCCATTAGATAACAGCCAGGATATCTATAGTGTGCATGTCCTGAAGAAGGCTTGCACAAGGGCTGAAACGTCGACATTGCACACGAGGAACTTTTTTTTTGAAAAGAATTACATTTAAGAAAATTTATTTTGCGGTGAAAAAGAAGCTTGTTTTATTTAATACACATTAAAATCCTTTCCCTTTGGGAAAGTGCTTTAATTTAATCCTTTCTAAAAAAAAATCACGCACAAAACAACAGAAAAAACTACACACATACAAAAGAATGAACTAAGTAGATGGACAGTGGATGGAGGTCCACTACAAAAGGAGGCGCCAACGCCTTCGGGGTAATTATGATCGGGGGCCCCGGCAGGATGGGGAGTGCACCTGCCGTTTCCTCGAGGAGATGTAATCAGTTCCCCTACCCTAAACCTAAAACCTAAACCTAAATTCTAAACCTAAACTCTAAACCTTAATGGTTGAAAGTGTCAACATGAGGACTTTTCTATCGAAACCGGATTATAAAATTCTCAGGTGTATTTTCTGAGGTGTTCAGTTGCAATGAATGAGTGAAGCAGCAGGCTTGTTTCTTGTGTCTTTAGAAATGGCGTCCTGGTTCGTCCGGACGGCCGTAACGTCCTGAAGTCGCCGGATGGCAGCCTGATCATAAACAACGTCAAACCTTCAGACGAGGGCACCTACACCTGTAACGCTTACACAGGGATCTACTCTGTGAGCGCCACGGCTGAAGTCAAGGTCATCAAAGAGACACGAGACGGTGAGAACCTTTAATTGTCCTCTTTGTTGTCCTTGGAGCTCAGATGTGATTTCTCTTCATGGTGATGCTGAGTTTTGGCACTTTGGGGGCGGGCATGGCATAGACGGCCTCGTAATCCCCCTCCTTTCTGATTGGTCACTTTAAACGTCACTTGTTCCCGCTCAGATCCAATCAGAGGTACAGTAGGGCGGATCATCACGATGAAAAGAAAGTGGCTGTTTCCTGGGAGAAAAAATAAAGAACAAACATTTTTATGAGGCTATCATGGCTGAGCAAGTAAGTCTTGCACAGTTATCGCTCAGATTTTATTTGATTTTATACTGGGACCAATGTATGGAGCTATGTTTAGTTTTTTTACTGTGCCAGCTAAACTGACGTCTGGCCAACGCCTAATTTTCCTTAATCTGAGTTGATTGCAGAAACATAAATCTTTTTTTTTAAGTAATATTGAAACCACACTCATTAATTCTATTTATAGACCATCATTAATTATATTTCTGCTGAACTGATTATACTTGCAATTATAACATCAATAATTAGGCCCATATGATAATCCTGCGGTCCTGATATGAAGTACACATAGAGAAGTGGGCTCAGGTGGACTTACTCCGGTGTAAAGGAGCACAACAACAGATGGAGGAAAGATAATGACTAGGTCCACATTGCTGCATACGTTCTATATTTACATTTACATAAATAAATCAAAATATTTTAAAATATTTTTATTGATATTATAATTGCTATATATATATATAATTAATGACAGACTATCACCGACAGCAGAAAGTGGTCTAACTGTGCGCGATTACATTTTTTATGTACTTGGGTTTTTTGGCACTAAAATGATGCCATAGCCTCCTCTCCTCTGCCACAGTCTATTGGCTTTTTATCGCCACCTAGAGGAAGCAGGTTTCACTGTTGTCCAAGAATAAACCAGCTCAGATTTCTTCAGATCAGCATTTCCATAAAGCCCTTTACTATTTACATAATTAGATCTTTACATTGCTCAGTATTTTCTGTTTGATCAGTTATACCGATCATTTTTTCCCTGATGTGCAGATTTTTTTCATTGCGGAGGACTAAAAGCAGATTGCATTGACTTGCTATGGCGACCATGTAAAAAGCCAAAAGGACACAGTTACTCAAAACGTGTGATACTACTGACCAGTTGAATCGTATTTCTGTCTTCTGCCTGAAAAATAAAAACCATGACTGAGTGTTTGTATGAGGATTGACCACATTTTGTTTGATCCTCTCGTATGAAAGCTTGTCACACACTGATGGTGCTTCAGACCTGCAGGATGATTCTCTGCCACAGTTTGGTTTCAGTCAGACTAAAAGTTTCCTCTCACCTGCAGAGGTGTACCTTCCACCAGAATGTGTGGATCAGTCGGAACTCGCCAACTGCAAGCTGATCGTTTACGCCCGCCTGTGCTCCAACCCGTACTACTCCAGCTTCTGCTGTGCCAGCTGCACCAGGCACTCTCGGCAGAGCGAGCGGCTCGGTCAGCAGGGCTGACGACGGACAGGAAGCGCCGACCCAGCGGGCGTTCGTGAGCAGAACACGGGAAGAGGTTTTGCAGGATGACCATGTTTAGAACCCACGGCTGCTCTGAGCTGCAGTTTGACACTTTCTACCATGATTTGCTGCTTCCGCCAAAAGGATTCACATACCTGAGCAGGTTGTGCAGAAGCATAAGTCATTAATGCAAAAAGAAAAAGTGTCTGAATACTGTAGGTGTAGTTCAACCTGTTGATCAGAGAGCAGAGAGTTTCCAGCATGACACACTGAATATGACAACATGAAATAGAGAGAACGTGTCAAACTGTAACATCGACTGAATGGGATGAGATGTCGCTCTTACCCTGCCGCATCTTTTGAAATAACTTCTTCACTCACTGGACCGACATGTTCTCTGTTTTTAGAGAATCATGATCATTTACTTTTCAGGTTTTTAAACGTTATTTTGAAATGTTTGTTTTTTTGAAATGTTTGTTTTTTTGAAATGTTTGTTTTTTTGCTTTTGTTGATTTTTTAAGTCTGTTCTGCTCTGAAGAGATTGTGTCCTCTGTTGCCACTTTATATTGTTTATTTTTATGGATTTTTGATAATAAAATGAATATTTTGATTAAAAAAGATTGACTTTAATGGCCACAAGCTGTCACTCTACTCAATATTAGACTGTTTACTTTGCTCCTTGGTACTGAATATGTGAGTGCAGCTAGTTGTCAATGTGATCTATATCTATCTACCTATCTATCTATCTATTGTCACAACTGGCTCAAGTAAGTGACAGTAAGCAAGGCGCTTGCAGTGACGGTGGTGAGTGAAGACCGTTTATTTACAATATATACCGTATTAAAGGTCAAAGAAAGGCTTCAGTGGTAGTGAAGTCTGAACAACAGCAGCTCTCAGTAGTTCTCTGGCCTTCATTAGCTGCCTCGGCTGAATCCACTTGGCCTTTATCAGCCAGCCTGAAAGAGGCAGGGGGCGGGGCCAAACCATAGATGTGACCTGCACACACAGGAGGAGAGGGAGGAGCAACTGGAGAGATAGACAAGGCACACAGGCCTGGAGAGCCAGGGCCGTGACACTGGACTGTTAAACATACCTGGACATCGACGTGCACAAGTGTAGCGCAGTGGGGCTGTACAAAGCACAGCACCCGTCACTTCAGTCCGCAGGAGCCACGCCGAGGTCGTCAAGGAGGTCTGCACAGAAACATTGCCTGCCCCGCCTGGACAGTAGCATAACACTATCCCCCCCCCACCAATCGAAAAACAAAACAAACACAGCCAAGGACAAAGTTGCCATCATGCCCCACGTGCAACTATTTACAAATCATGACCACAGCTAGTAGCTGCCACCACACTCACTCCCTACCACCCACCACCTAAGACTACGAACCTCCCCAGCAACCGGGTACCAAGGAGCAAACTAAGGAAGGAGAGGGCATCTCAATGGAAAGAGATAAGGTTAGTGCAGGTGAACATCTACAACCGGGACACAGACTAGAACCAAGGCCTACCCCACAGGGACACGTGACAGGGCATCCGCCTGAACATTGTCCCGTCCACGAATGTGCCTTAATGTCCAGGTCATGAGACTGTAAGAACAAGGCCCACCGAACTAAACTCTTCAAAAAGGTCAGCGGATTATGGTCTATATAGACAAGTATGGGTGCTGCCCACGTAGACCTCAAAATGCTGAAGGGCCCAAATCAAGGCTAAGGTCTCCTTTTTCAGAAGATTGATATTTGTTGAACTTCTTGGAAAAGAAGCAAACTGGCCTCAACACACCACCTTCCCCCCCCCGGAGAAGAACGACACCAGCCCCAACCAGGCTGGCATCTACCTGGACCTGAAAAGGCCAATCAAAACATGGCGCTGCCAGAACAGGGCAGGATCACAACAGGGCCTTCACGTTCTCAAACGCCTGCTGACAGTCTGAGGACCACACAAACCTTATATTAGCTTTCAACAACTCAGTCCAGGGGTACACTACAGAAGAGAAGTTTGTACTAAAGCTCTTATAGTAGCCCACAAGGACCAAAAAAACACTGTAGCTCTGTTTCGTGGCAGGCTGAGGAAAACCCCCAACTGCAGCAACCTTTGCACCCACTGGCGCAACCCGACCCTGGCCCACAATGCGACCAAGGGAAGTAATCGTAGCACGCGCAAACTCGCATTTCGCCAGATTCACAGTCAGACAAGCTCCTGTCAGATGTTCGAACAAGGACCTGATGCGCCGGACGTGCGAGTCCCAGGAGTCACTGAATATGACCAGATTGTCCAAATATACTGAGCAACCCTCCAAACCAGCCACGACCCTATTCATTAGCCGCTGAAATGTTACCAGGGCGTTCTTTAGGCTGAGAGGCGTCACTGCGTATAAATAGAGGCCAGACGGAGTCATAAAAGATGCAATTTCTCAGGAACATTCCCAAAGGGGCACCTGCCAGTAACCCTTCAACAGATCGAATTGAGACACAAACTTGGCTGACTCCACTAAATCCACACAATCCTCCATCCGTGGAAGAGGAAAAGAGTCCTCTTATGTCACTGCATTTAATTTCCGCATGTCAGTGCAAATTCTAGGGGACCCATCAGATTTCCGCACCATCACACATGGCGAAGCCCAACTAAACAAAGACGGAATCGCGATACCATGTTCCAACATATAACTAATCTCGCTGTAAAGAGCTTTCCGTTTATCTGGTGAGAGCCAGAAGAAACGCTGCTTGATGGGCTGTGCCTCCCCACGTCGATCTCATGCTCGATCCATGTCGTGCAGAATGGTACATCCCCAAAAAGCTCCAGAAACCTCCGAATCAACCGAATCAACTCAGACCGCTGAGTAAAGGGCAAATGAGCTATTGATGACTCGAGACGATCGAGTGACTCAGAATTTCGAAGGCGACCACGCAACACCCCATTATCGGGCCCAGTGGCACCGCCAGGATTCAATTTCATAGTACGCACAGACCCCCCCCCCCCCCCCCCCCCCCCCCCCCGTACTGTAACTGTCACCCGGTTCAGCACCTTGGACAGCTGCCAGACCGTGAACTGGATGGGGGTATTGGATGCATTTCAACCTGCGACACGTAGGTCAGAAAATTTTGTTTTTGATTAGATTACCTGTTAATTTAAATATAAATTCAAACACATAGAGGCTTTACACACTGCAGACCAGCATTTGTTTTCATCCAAACTTTGCAAACGTGGTCGGGATTTCTAAAAGACATAAAATGCTGTTACTATAAATAAATGGATCTCTGTGTAGAGAGGACAATGATAGAGTGGTCCGTAAGTTCCCGCTCTCCCCTATGCTAAGCAGAGAGAGAGAGAAACTACACAGCTTAAAGATGTTTAAAATATCAACAAGAAACGGTTCTAATTAATTCCATAATTCCAAGTAGATTTTTACTCATCGAACAAATGAAGATCATTTAGACTTTACAGCAGAGGATGGTAACAGCTACAGACACACAGATGAAAACAGCCCAGCAAAACGTGATGGTGACGGCGCACCAGGCAGAGACACATGGTAAAACACACTTTATAATGATAATAATAAAAGGCTAATAATGTTCCTACCTATTTCAAATGAAGTCTACGCCTCCCCGTCGCGTCAAACGTTCGCAGAATGGCCTCAGAATCGATAGGAAGGAATATCATGATGAATGTTCATCAGGGCAAGTCCACTCAGCCTCTTGTCTGTCATGGTGATCTGGAGGGACGTTTTCAATCCACGTAAACAGCTGCATGAATGCTGAGCATTGGCAGTGGACACGGGCATTGTTAGGAGAACCTTCACCACAGTATACACGTTAGGATAAAAGTCTGCAGTTAGTCTCAGCACTTAGAGAATGTCACTGGTGACAGGTGAATCATCCGTCAGCTTGCTGTGCTGCCTCCATAGCGCCAGCTCCACGTCTGCAGTGTCAACCCTGGGCATCAGTGCACCATCCTCCTTTATCTCCATCCATAAATCATCTGTCAAAAGTGGCAATTTATCGGGGAGAAGGTACTGGGCTTTAAGACGTGGTAGTGGAAGGCATACTCTGTCTCTCACTTCTGTGGTCCGGTGGTCGATGAACGGCAAGAAACTGGTCCTTTCCCAGGACTCTTGTGGGTTTCTGCAGGTGTGTTAGACTCTTGAGCTCGTTTTTTGGCAATGCAAGGAAATGCAGCGAGCATGCTTTTCCCATATTTTGCCGTATGTGGAGTCCTCTCTTTTTCTCTCAAGCACCGTCACCAGATCTGTGGCCATTTGCGCAGCCATAGGCAGTTCTCAGTTTGGGTTCTGTAGCCCATCGCTCATTGGTGGGAGGCAGCGATGAAGCTCCTGAGTGCTGATGAGGCAGACGATGAACTGAAACGTCTTTATGGCCCCAGTGAGCGAGGAGGCGGTGGAGCTGCACTTGATGTCAGAGTCCATTTTCAGCTCAGCCACTGTGGTGAACACGTCCTCGTAGTTTTCGATGGAATCTTGACTGTTTGGTTTCAGTTGAACAGAGTCCGATTTCCAGCCGTTTTGAGTTCATTAGCCTGAACACAGCCAAGGTCGTCTTCAGACGCAGCATTCGCTGCTGCTGTGTGTCCTCGGCTGGCTCGGGGCTTGGGTCTGCAGTGGCGCCAAAGAGGCAGAGGAGCTAGCAGCATTAGCGAGCTTGCTCATCTTCCCGTCCTGCCTCACTGCTGCTTGCCCCAAAATTGTCCCTGCTCTGGGGGGTGAAGGTAGCAGGCGTAGATCTTTTTCTTTCGAATGCCTGGAAAAGGCTCAACTGTCTTTTCAACATTTCTATAACACAGACCAAACCGTAATCGCCACAGAGGCGGTAGGCTACGTAGTGTAGAAGAAGAATATAGCGCCAGAATTCAAAATCACAGAGTGACAGATGTAGAGATGGCGGTCTTTACGGAATTCATAGGTCTTCTCTATCAGCAGACGAACGGTGGAGATGTGGTCTGTTGTGGAGCGGTTGGGTATGAAGCCGGGCTGCTGGGGACGGCGGCTGCTTCTGATGGCTGGGAGAGCACGAGTGAGCACGAGTGAGCACGAGTGAGCACGAATGAGCACGAGTGAGCACGAGTGAGCACGAGTGAGCACGAGTGAGCACGATCCCAGTAAAGAGGGATAGGCCTCTGTGGCACCCTTGTGTTTCCAGGGTAGGATAACTCCTCTGGTCCAGTCGCTGGGAAGCCGCTCTGTCTCCCACACCTGATTGAATATGTGGGTGAGCCACTCTGCGATGCTTTCACCGCCTGATTTTAGCATCTCAGCAGTTATTGCACAGATGCCGGGGGCTTTCCTGTCCTCGTTTGGAGGACATTAATTAAGCAGAGTTATTTTAATGCCCCCTAAACTTCCAATTACCACCACATACCGCCCCTCCTTATCACAGACGTTTGTCTCATGACAAAAATAAATAGAATTTATTAAAAAGAACTGTGACTCTTTGTCCCATTGTGATATGAGGAGCTATACTTCTCTGAAAGGTTTGTCTCCTGGAGCATCGCTGTGGCACCGTTCAACTTTTTTAATTGGTTGAGCTCTTTTCTCCTCTTAATGGGGAAACTCAGCCCTTTAACATTCTAAGTAACACAGATTAGATTATCCATCTCGTTATCTTGTGCACTTATTCATTATAACCCTGTATTGTTTCACACATTTCCCGTGGGCTCACCACCCGCAGGAAGGTTCTTAATGGGTGCTATGTGATCTGGGTGACGGTGCTCAGACTGACACCCCCACCACCCGGAAACGGAGAAGAGGGAGAAGATGGATGGATGTTTCACACATGGATCATAAAAAAAAGATCCGTTTCAGTTTCAGTTTATTTGCCACTTGTAGTATGAAAACCACATTGGAAAATCATTTGCAAGGAGCTCAGAGTTCAGAGTTCAGAGTTCAGAGTGCACTGTCAGCATTTAAAAAGACATAACGTAACGTAACGATCCATAACGTCCATAACGTAACATCACGTAACGTAACGTCACGTAACGTAACGTAACGTAACGTAACGTAACGTAACTTAACGATCCATAACGTTCCATAACGTAACTTAACGTTCCATAACGTTCCATAACGTTCCATAACGTAACTTAACGATCCATAACCTTCCATAACCTTCCATAACATTCCATAACGTTCCATAACGTTCCATAACGTTCCATAACGTAACTTAACGATCCATAACATTCCATAACGTTCCATAACGTAACTTAACGATCCATAACGTTCCATAACGTTCCATAACGTTCCATAACGTTCCATAACGTAACGTAACGATCCATAACATTCCATAACGTTCCATAACGTAACTTAACGATCCATAACGTTCCATAACGTTCCATAACGTTCCATAACGTAACGTAACGATCCATAACGTTCCATAACGTAACTTAACGATCCATAACGTTCCATAACATTCCATAACGTTCCATAACGTAACATAACTATCCATAACGATCCATAACGTTCCATAATGTTCCATAACGATCCAGAAACTATCTCCACTTCTGCTGCCCGGCGTTCTCCACCTTTCCTAAAGTAGTTTATGTTTCACTCCAGGAGTTCTGAGCCTCTGGATCTTTATTTTGTTTAAACTGTGATTGTTCAGACGGGAGACGGAGGATCTCCTCACACAAGACCCCAGTAGCTCTGGAGCATGAGCAGTCGGCGGCCACAGGTCACGTCTTCACAAAATTTGGGCTGCACGGTGGACCGCAGAGGGGCGGAGCCTAGCACACGGGGGCGAATGACGATTTTCAGACCACTGCGCACACGTGCCTTGCAGAGAGCATGGATTAGCCAAGAATGGCGTGAACGCGCACTTATCACAAATATCCACACCTGGCTTGACTAAGAGTCTCTTCATCCTGACTCAGCAACCAATTAATCCCAGAAAGCTTCAGCCAGGCTTTGTCAAGCTGCTCATTTATCCTGGACGTCTTCATCCTACTTCGGTCCAAAACCCTCCTGGACACTTTAGGTTTTGGTGGAAACTCATGAAAACTGCTCTTTAGGTAATGAAAGTTGCAGACTTCCAGCCGAAGTAAAGTGCACAGTTTGGGATTCAGAGTCTTGCTCAAGGACTCCTCGGGATGGGGAATCGAACCGGCAACCTTCTGATCCAAAGGTGCCCTAAAAATGCAACGCAAACCCCCCCACCCACCCCTTTTTTTTTTTTTTTTTTTAATCAAATTTTATTTAACAGTGATCCTAAAATAACATAACAATAATATGAAATAATCAAATAATAAATTATTAAATAATAAGTTGAAAGAGTGGATTATTTAAAGGTTAAAATAGAAGTAGTAAGTCTGTACTGTTAATTAAAACACCATCTGGATTAGTGTGTCATATAAAACTAATTTCTATATTTTTAGATTTATCTAGTTTGAAAGGTTTCCTGCTTTGTCGGAAAAAGCAGAATAATTAGACTTTTAAAATGTTGCCGTGTTTGTTTCTAACGTGCTGCTCTTGAACGCACCCTCAACACCTGGTGGGCGGGGCCACCATGAGCTCAAAGACCCTTTAAAAGATAATGACATCTTACTGTAATCGGTTTTCTCTGAACGAAATCTCCTGCTCGTTCCGACCCGGAAGCGGCTCGTTTGAATCCGACACCGACGAAGCATCGCTTCTCAATTCACGATCTTTGACGCCGGCGTCAACCTAATGCTAAACTTGACGCGTTAAACTGCGACTGTCGTCCTGTATTTACCGGGATATTGTCGCTTCCCTGGACTTTTTTGAAGCGGATTTAAACGGACTGAAGAGTGTAATCTGTGCGGATTGTGTGACATGGTGGCGGTCTGACGCTGCGGCGGCTGTTTGGAGCTTCTTGACTGAACCACGTTCCAATGTGAAGCAAAGAGAAGCTGCAGACTTTAATCATTCATTATCCAGGAAGGTTCAGATCAGCTTAAATGACTTTACTCTGGTGTTAAGTGAAGTTAAGATGAGCTGAAGCACAGGAGTAACGGAGTTCATAGATTGAAACGTGGGGATTTATTTATTTAGTAGTATTTATTTGTTGGTAAGATCTCCGTTCTAATGATCAGGGATTCATATCGTTGGTATTAATCATGCATGTTAAAGTTCCAGTGGTCTGCACTGTGTTCTTCGTCCTCCTGGACGTCTCCATCACCTCGGTCCTCTACGTTCACGGATGGCGTTGGTCCACCTTCACAGAAGATGCTGTGGACTTCAGCATCCTGCGCTGTGAGCTGGACCTGTGGGGGACGGTGCTGCTCCGAGCCTGCCTGCTGCTGGGCGCCGCCGCCGGGGTGACCTGGAACCAGCTGGACGGCCCGCCGCGGGTCTCCACCTGCACCACCGCCATCCTCCTGGTCTGCATGGTGATGGTGACCTACGCCCTGGCCAAGCTGCTGATGCTGAGCGAGCTGGGCCCGCTGGGCCAGCGGCCCTGGCTGCTGGGCCTCACCGGCTGGACCTGTGCAGCCTCGCTGGGGGTCACGATGCTGTGGAGGCTGCTGGGGAGCGGAGGAGGAGGAGGAGGAGGAGGAGGAGGGAGGAGATCTGAGGATGCTGAGAAGCTGCTGGAGACGGCTGGGGAGGAGGAGGAGGAGGAGGAGGAGGTGGAGGTGGAGGAGGTGCAGAGGAAGAGGAGGAAGGAGGAGCCGAGCAGCTCTGGAGCCACGCTGGGTCGTCTGCTGGCCTACTGCAGGAAGGACGCCGGGCTGCTGTCGGTGGCTGTGCTCTTCCTCCTCATCTCCGCCGTCTGTGAGTTTCCTCAACAACCCCGTCGTTGTAAAGCTGCTCGCTCACACGTGGAGGCTCCTCACAGCAGGGGGGGGGGGGGGGGGTCAAACACATTGTAGCTCTGGATCCACACTCATTTTAAATTCAAACTTTAAAGTTTTTCTTGGTTGTGGTGCGACGTAAGTACACATGATGGAAATATCTGTGTTTTATGAAATCTGAACAATTAGTACCAACGACTACCGTAATCTCAACATAAAGCCGACTTCAGTGAGCTGTTTCTCCTGTGGCTGTTGCATTCTGGGTGTTTTCCCACCCTGACAGCGGCTTTGAGGCTCGTTAAGGTGAGTACTCAGTCAAACACATTGTAAGTCAGCGGCCACAAGCAGTCCAGTTTCATCTTGAGGGATAAATTGTGCCATAATAAGCTTGGAATTTAAACGTTAAAGTATTTAGCTGTTGTGGTGTCGCGTGCCTGATGGGAATGTCAATTTTCTTTTTTTTTCAAAAAACAAACAATTCGACCCAAAAACGACAACAATCTCAACATAAGGCCAATTTGAATGAAGCCTTCTGGTGCAAAATGTCCAGAAAACTTCAGCTCTGGGTGCATTCTGGGTGTTTTCCCGCCCTGACAGCGTGGCTTTGGGGTTCGTTTCATATGGTTCATAAGAGCATCAGTGATATCTCAGCTCCAGTCTCAGCAATGTGTCGCGACTCTCAAGAAATTAGTTATAAAAAAATCTGTTTTCTTTTGTAATTTCTAGAATTTGCTTTGTAGTTTGGTCGGACTGGAGCCTCCTGCGAGAGATTAGGTGCTCCAACGTTGTATATTCTTTAAAAGATTCTGCTTTGGTTTCGTCTCCATGGCAACAGACGCTGACGTCCTTTGGTCTCCTCCATGAGGTGCCTCTCTCATCCGCTTTGTATGGGACATTATTTGGCAGTTTCTTGGGATTTATTCAGAAACGGTTAAACGTTAACGTCTCAAAATATCATGGATTGATTCTTGGATGATGATAAATCGATTTCATGCAATTCGGCTGAGTAGTTTTTGCAAAAAGTTGGTGAAATACATAAGAATAATCCAATAAAAACTTGCAGACAATAACATAACTGTCCACCTCGTCTGCTGGTGAAGGTAATCAGGATTTCATCAAAGACTTTTAATAGAAATAGTAGTTGATTTATGGTAAATAAGATCGTATGTAAATGAATATGTGAATCAGTCAATCAGTGAAGTAAAATCTGAAAGTTTTACTTCCATCAACTGAAGTGTCTTTAGGCTCTGATTTAATTCTTGAGTTCACAAGGTGGATGGACAAAAAGCTGAAGTTGCTTTAGATCATGAAAAGAGTTCAGCGACTCAGTGGTTCAGTGGTTTTGTGTCTTTATGAGTCTCCACCTCTGAAAACACTGATAAGATATGAGAAGGTTTCATCCCTCTGACCTCTGACCTCCAGGTGAAGCCTTCATTCCCTTCTACTACGGCAAGGCCATCGAGAGCATCGTGGTTCACCAGAGCATGGAGTACTTCACTGAACCCGTCGCCACTCTGGCAGCTCTGGCAGTGGCCAGGTGAGTGTCTGCTCAGCATCCATCCATCTGTCCATCCATCCGTCAATCCATCTGTCCATCCATCTGTCCATCCATCTGTCCATCCATCCATCCGTCCGTCCATCTGTCCGTCAATCCATCCATCCATCCATCCATCTGTCCATCCATCCATCCATCTGTCCATCCATCTATCCATCCATCCGTCTGTCCATCCATCCGTCAATCCATCTGTCCATCCATCCGTCAATCCATCTGTCCATCCATCCGTCAATTCATCTGTCCATCCATCCGTCTGTCCATCCATCCTTAAATCCATCTGTCCATCCATCTGTCTGCCCATCCATCCATCCGTCCATTCATCTGTCAATCCATCTGTCCATCCATCCGTCTGTCCATCCATCCATCCCTCCCTCCCCCTGCCCAGTTGACCAGTCAACAGACTTTTAACAACTTCAGTGAAGATATTTAAGAAAAACAAAGAGCCATTCTTTAACCAACGTAAAAAGTGGGATGAAACTGGATCGTGCTCTTCTTGACCTTTGACCTGGTGGTGTTATGAATTATCCTGTAGGTATTTTTGTGGCTTGAACCACTTCGACCTGTAAGTTTTATTAAATAGAAAAGTCTTCAGCCTGAGTCAGCCTCCCTATTGCACCTGGAGCTGCTTCCTCATGGGAGGAGCCTGAGAGCAGGAAGCTCCGCCTCCATTCGACTGGTAGAAAACCTAGAAACCTCCAGTAAGCCAGCAGTATTTTTAAAGGTGTTCTCTCAGAGAAAAATACAAGAAACACTGCAGTTTTGTGCTTATTTGGCATTACTTTTGTCTACTTTCAACATTAAATGACTCCTCTGTTCAAATAATAGTAATAATAGTAATAATAGTAATAATAGTAATAACAGTCTTGTAGGGGAACACTTTGTATTCATCACGCTGGTAATTAGAATGTTTCTGATATTTGGTGGGACAAGGCTGACATTTGAAGGCTTGAGCAGCACTCCAGTGAAAACACAGGTGAAACAACTCAAAGCTGCTCGAGCGGCTCTGAGAAAGTCGTGGGAGTCATGACACTCTGGAGGCCGCCATCTTTGTTATTGTCCATCTATTTGCACATGAGCAGGAGAACTATTTTCTCCGTCCGTGGTGCGCACGCTCGGCTCACGTTTCCACGACTTGTCGGTTTCCCCGTGTGCACGACGACGAGCCCGAGTGTGTCTGAGGAGTTTCACCTCGGGAGACGTTCTCCGAAGCAAACGAGCTCCGTCGTCATGTAACCCGAGGAATCTCAGTCCTCATTCACACGGCAGAGGAATGAGACCCACCTCAGATTATTTTACTCGCAGTGACTCATCAGACCTGTTTCGTTTTGTGTTAAAGCTCCATTCAGATGTTTCCCCACCAGACCAGGCCTCGATCATACCTGGAACCAGTTCCATGTGTTCCTACATCGACTGCTTCGTCATTGACGTCTGACTGACTCCGGCGGAAGCGGCTCCGCCAGAATAAAAGCTGTGCCCTTTTCTTTCCTTAATCTTCCTTCTTTCCTCGTCATGTCGTCTCGATTCTGTCGCTCGTATTTAACAACCACTGGAAAATGAATCTACACGCCGAACAGCGTTGCCAGATATGGAGGGTATCCCCCAGTTAAAGAGCCAAACTCTCTTCCCTTTTAACTTTATTCCTGCATTTGTGTGTTTACGGCGTGTTCTTTAATAAATATAAATTAGTTTCAGGGTTTTAACAAGATTCCCACACAGGCTGAGATCTGGGCTGGTTTTTATTGTGGTGTGACTTTTACCTTGAAACGGTGAGTCACGTCTGGCAACCCTGGTGCTGACCAGCGGTGTCATGAGTAAATGGCGTGTTGCTCAGCGTGACTTCACGTCGTCTTCTGAGGCCTGAAAACATCCGGTCTGATCACGTTCCCACGGCAGGTCGCATTCGAAATGGTGACGTGAAAAAATCTGATCCCAGCAAACAATCTGAATTAAGCATCAAGACCCTGCGGTGTGGGCGGAGCCTGAGTCATGTGATAAACAGCCTCTAAAAGGACTATTAGCACTGGCGTCATTACATCTAAAATGGTGTAAAATGTCTCATGTTAATACTTCTTGGGTTGTGTCTGGCACCTTGGTGAGCAGCTCTTATCTCGCAAACTTCAACAAACAAAAGAAAGAAAAAAATTTTATTTACTGAACATGAAATTTCAAAAAGTGTGATTTCCAGACGAAGGGAAAGAAAAAGAGATGCAGAGCAACCGGAGCTCATGAAAGTGGTTGAAGAAAACAACTCAGCTTTTATCAAGAGAAAAGTTTCTCTGAGTAAATTCAAGTCCGCTTCTGTCTCGGCTCTCAGTACTTCATTCTTCATGTGGTCCTTTGGGCCCCTGCTGTATAGGAGGTGGACGGACAGTCCTAATGTCTCCTCCTGCGGCCGCTCTGAGTGACTCAATACACCGTCTTGTGGTGTAAACTGGTACTGCACAACTAAACGTTTTATTTGTCTCATTTTATGAAGTTCTATCCATTTAGTTGAGGCTAAAATATTTCACACAGTCTCGTTACGACCTCTCTGACCGGCGCTCCTCTTCCTCCTCTTCCTCCTCAGCTCTCTGGCGATGGGGGTGCGAGGAGGCGTCTTCACGCTCATCTTCGCCAGATTAAACCTCCGACTCAGAAACCATCTGTTCACGACTCTGATGAGGCAGGAAATCGCCTTTTTTGACGACAACCACACCGGTAACACACACACACACACACACACACACACACACACACACACACACACACACACACACACACACACACACTGAATAAATCAACCTTTGAACTGACCATCATAAAATATTCTCTCTCAGTATTTCGATCCTGATGCGTGTGAAGCTTTTAATATTTGACATTATGTTGAATCAGAATTTGATTGTGTCCTGATCTAAAAGTGAGGAGAGGTGATTCACCCTCAGATTACATAATCCTATACAACCTGGTTTTAATCTGATAGATTTAAAAGCACTGACCAACCACTCACTTCCACACCAAAGAGCCAGGGTGAAAGAAGGTCAAGATGTGGTCAAGGTCGCCAGATCCTGCTCAGGAGCTGGTCCCAGTGGAGTACCATACCTCGTGAACAAGAGGGACCTCAGACTCTGGCGCCGGCTGTGGAGATTCCCAGGAGTGTGGGTCCTGAAAGAGAAGGACTGAGTCAACATTGAGCAGTTTAGGACATTTCTCAGTTTGTCTCCAAACACCTGACCGGGGTCCTTCTGAAGAACTACGTCGATACCTCCATGCAGAAGGATGAGATTCTCGGGGTTATGGGCTGCCTAGAACGCAGCGGTGTGGTTACTCAGCCTATTGGAGAAGCTCGAGAAGGACAAGGTGAGGTGGCTCTGGTTAGACCTTGCCAATGCTATTGGCGCCATACCACACAGTCTGGTCCAACAGCTTTGGAGCAACACCACATCCCAAGTACCATCAAGGATCTCATCATGGATTACTATGACCTGAGGTCTCACCAACTGGAAAAAGGCATCATCCCTAGCTGTACGGTCTCAGTGACCCTCTTCGCCTTGGCCATGAACCTACTGGTCAAGTCAGCTGAGGTGAGTGCAGAGGCCCAGTGACGGATGTGGAATCCGGCAGCCCCCCCATCAGAGCTTTCATGGATGACTTGACAGTAACGACCACGTCAGACCCAGAAAGCAGGTGGATCCTAAAGGGCTTTGAGAGACTGACTGATTCTGCTTTGGTCCTAACAGTATTCAGATCCTATCAGATACTGAGAAACCAATAAAGAGTCTCGGGAAAACCTTCAATTGCTCCCTGGAGGAGGCTGCCTCCATCAAGACCACCAACAGAGAACTAGAGGGCTGGCTGAAGGCTGGTGACAGATCTGGTCTTCCTGGAAAATTCCAGGCCTGGATATATCAGCATGGAATCCTACCCAGGATACTTTGGCCATTGCTGGTATATGAATTTCCACTGTCCACAGTCGAGGGGTTTGAGACGAGGAGTTGGCTGGGTCTCCCAAGACATTTAAGCAGCAGTGCCCTCTATGGCAACGGCAACAAACTGACCCTCCCCTTCAACAGTATCAGTGAGGAGTTCATGGTTGCCAGAGCAATAAAGTTGAAGGACCCAAAAGCTTAACCCAGCCCATCCAACCTTTTCTGTTTGGAAAGTGGACTCACCATCACGTGTCTTGTGTCAAGGAAGAGGAACTCTGGAGCACGTCCTCAGCTGGTCCCAAAGCACTCGGGGAGAGTCGTTACCGCTGGCAACACGACCAGGCGCTGAAGGTTATCGCCCAGTCCACCTGCAACTAGGGATGGGGCCGATCCAATCCAGTATCGGTATCGGGTTCCGATATCAACGTGATTCACGGATCGGAAATAATAATAATGGCTTGGATTTATATAGCACTTTTTTCACGCTGACTCAAAGCGTGTCCAGAGACCATTATTCATTCATACCAGTCCCACCAGTGATGCTAAGCTACGTTGTAGCCACAGCTGCCCTACGGCTGCTGACAGAGGCCTGGCTGCCATTTTGCGCCAACGGCCCCTCCGACCACCACTAACATTCATGCACCATTCATACGAGGCAATGTGGGTAAAGTGCCTTGCCCAAGGACACAACGACAATGACTTTTTGATAGAGTGGGATTCGAACCGCCAACTCGACTCTACCACTGAGCCACGATCGCCCCCCATTTTTGATCCATTCCTGAGCCTCGTCTGCTTTACTGTTTCTGAAATGACTCCACAGTGGTTCCCTGCTGCTGCTCTGCTCGCTGGCTGCAAACTGTGGACTGGATTTCCTGAAGGGAGGCGGGTCTCAATGAGACCAGGAGGAATGAGTCAGGAAATCCATTCCACAGTTTGCAGCCAGCGAGCAGGCTAGGGAAGTAGCACTGTGCTATCCAACTTTCCATGACAACATGTTGCTGTTTGGATGGATTTTACACTCAAAACACCTCAAAGCAACACAGCAACGTGCAATGTTTGCAAAGCAACAGCAACATGCAATGTTTGCAAAGCAACACAGCAACATGCAATGTTTGCAAAGCAACACAGCAACGTGCAATGTTTACAAAGCAACAGCAACGTGCAATGTTCGTAAAGCAACACAGCAACGTGCAATGTTCGCAAAGCAACACAGCAACATGCAATGTTCGCAAAGCAACAGCAACGTGCAATGTTCGCAAAGAAGCACAGCAACGTGCAATGTTCGCAAAGCAACAGCAATGTGCAGTGTTCGCAAAGCAACACAGCAATGTGCAATGTTTACAAAGCAACAGCAACGTGCAATGTTCGCAAAGCAATACAGCAACATGCAATGTTTGCAAAGCAACGCAACAACATGGATGTTAGCAAAGTAACACAGCATCATGCAATGTTTGCAAAGCAACACAGCAATGTGCAAAGCAACAGCGCAACGTGCAATGTTTGCAAAGCAACGCAGCAACATGCAATTTTTGCAAAGCAACACAGCAATGTGCAAAGCAACACAGCAACGTGGATGTTAGCAAAGCCGTAGTCCAGCGAGGCGGCGCTCTGCAGCCAGACATCAGCGTTTTCAAACTCCAGCTCTCGGAGGAGAACAGCACTGACATCAGAACAATGAACAGCAGCTCCTCCAGGCTGTCAGCAGGCGATTCACACCTCTGTGAAGCTGCGTCCTACTCCACGCTAAACTCCCTGAAAATAGTCCCAATGGTTGGAGCTGCGTTAGAACTGGAAACATTGTGTTGCTGCTGCCTTGCTAAAGAATTTCCCCGGGGATTAATAAAGTCATTCTGAGCTTTTAAAGATAGAACTAGTTTATTATGAGATGATGACGTCACGCAGACCCCCACATTGTCCACATGGAACAAAAATACTTTGTACTGCTTCCTTTTCTGACCTGATACTAACCTCAAGTTGTCTTTTGAGAGAATACATGTATACTTTAGTACATTTCATACTTTACTGTAGAGAGGAGTTTATTACAGCCTCATATAAAGTCAACAATGATTAGAATAATATTAAAGCAAACAGCTCTGGTATCAGAATCGTATCGGTATTGGCAGATATGCACATTCACGTATCGGGATTGGATCGGATGTGAAAATGGTGGCTCGGTGCTTCCCTACTGCAGCGCCATCGACCAGAGCAAGTGTCACTGACCACCAGCGGGACAACATTCAAAGCGATGGAGAGGGACAAGCCGTGGATTAAAGGCTTCTTGGGCGAGGGAGTCTGAAGTTGAAAGACCACTTGATGAACCCAGGTACTATCATCGAGACACGTATCCTACTGTCAAAAAGTCTGGTCATTACTTTTATTACTTATTATAGTACTGTATGGATCCCAGAGGGACTAGCAGCCACACAGAGCAGCGCTCGGGGTCCAGGGTCTGGCTCAGGGACCGCCGCTGCAGGTTTTTTTGGACTGTAGGGGAAACTGGAGTACCTGGACACACACACACACACACACACACACACACACACACACACACACACACACACACACACACACACACACACACACACACACACACACACACACACACACACACACACACACACACACACAAATGCAAACTTCACACAGAGAGGAGAGTTCTGAGCACTGCACTCAGAAAAAAAATGGATTACATTAACATGAAATGTATTTGTGTTTCAAAGTGTTTTTATCTATGTATTTCTATGTATTATGTATCATATGGCCGTATTTTTCATCCCATTTTATCCTTATTCTGTTTCTTTTGACGAATGTTCCATTTTTTTAATGATATGAAACACTGACTGGTTCATGTGTGGTGCAATGCAAATAAACTAGACTTTAGAAGAACATGCAAATACATCAGTTTATACTGATACGGAGAGCAGCAGAGCAGAGCAGGAGAGCAGCATGACGGGATGAGACACACCAGCAGCCTGCCCCGCTCCGCTCCCGTCACCATCACAGCCTCACCATAGAACCAGCCTACCCTCTCCTCGTAGTCTCTTCTCTCCAACAACATCAATAATAGGAGATTCCATCACCAGAAACATCCTCTTCTTCAACACAATCACACACTGTCTCCCCGGAGCCGCGGTCCCGGTGATCCTCGGTAAACTCCCGGAGCTTTTACGCTCTCTTCCTCCTCCATCACCAAGTTCTAGTCCATGTAGGTACTAATGATACGGCCCGCCGGCAATCCAAAGTGACTAAGAAGGACTTTAATGAGCTTTTTAAGTTTTGAAGTGACTGTGGAAAGTCTGTTTTTATCTCCGAGCCCATTCCCACACTTGGTCGAGGCTCAGCTCGCTTCAGCAGAATGTTAAGCCTGAACACGTTCCTGACTTCAACCTGCAGAACCACAATTTAGGTTTTGTTGATAACTTTAACTTGTTCTGGAACCGTCCCTCCTTCTTCCTCCTGACGGACTTCATCCCAGCATGCTGGGGAGTCACATATTAGCTGCTAATGTGCTCCATACGGTACATTCGTCCCCTCCAGACTGACGGTTTACATTCCATGGACACGCCCCCGAGTGTCTTTCCTTGTAGACTCCTCAGGCTGCTGTTGGCAACACCAGCACCCCCTACTGTCCTTTTCTGTCAACTACATCCTCATCTGTGTTCTCAAAACTAAACTTTCTTCTTGCTGCCCCCTCACCCTCCAACAACCAAAGCCTTCCTGTGGAGACTGTGTCTGTCCCACCACCATTTTATCTAAGACAAGATGAATCCCACAGGAGAGGAGTTAATCATAGGAATCTGATAAAGATCTAAACTACCTCCATAGGTAAACAAAATCCCACAACAATCAGATGTGGACTGTTAAATATTCGTTTTCTATCGTCTAAATCTTTACTTGTAAGTGATCTGATAATAGATGACTAATGTGATTTCTGTCCCCTCACTGAGACCTGGTTAAAAAGAGACGAATATCTCAGCCTAAATGAAGCAACTCCCACCACTCATGTTACCATCATATCCCTGGAGGAACTGGACGAGGAGGAGGAGGAGCATCTATCTATAACTCTAGTCTTCTTATTGATCCCAGAACTAAAACTAACCAGACATCATTTGAAAGTCTCTCTTTGAATCTCATGACTCTGACCAGAAAACCCAGCAGCAGTTCTACTTGTCCTAGTGTACCGTCCTCCTGGACCATACTCTGAATTTCTGTCTGAATCCTCAGACTTTCTCTCTACTTTAGTACTGAGCTCAGATAAAGTCATTATAGTGGGAGACTTTAACATTCATGTTGACAATGAGCCTTAACATTGCATTTAGCTCTTTATTGGACACAGTTGGATTTTCACAGAAGGTGAATGAATTCACTCATTATCTTAATCACACGCTTGATCTTGTCCTCACTTATGGTTTTGACATTGATCAATTAATGGTTCTTCCCCACAACCCTCTGTTGTCAGATCACTTCCTGATATCATTTGAATTTACATTAGCTGGCTTTATAGCCCCAGAAAATAAATTGAAATATAAGAGATATCTATCAGACAATGCTGTAGCCAAATTCAGGGAAGTACTCCCATCAATACTGACTTCAGTTCCATCCATGGATCCAGCAGTAAACAGCTTTAGCCCTACTCAGGCTGACTTGGTTGTAGATGGAACAGCAGGCTTACTTCGCTCCACACTTTTCCATTGCTCCCTTGAAGATAAAAGCAACAACTCAGAGGAGGATAGCTCCATGGTACAATGATCATTTGAGAACTTTAAAGAAATCAGCACGAAAATTAGAGAAGAAATGATACCTAACTCAGAAGTATTTCAAACAGCTTGGAGAGATAGTTTGTTAATCTCCAAAAAATCCCTTCGCAAAACCCGAAACACCTACTACTCCTCCTTAATAGAAGAAAACAAGAACAATCCTAGATTTCTCTTCAGTACTATAGCCAGGCTGACAAAAAGGCACAGCTCTGTAGAACCTCATATCTCTTCAACTTTGAGCAGTAATGACTTCGTAAACTTCTTTAATGACTAAATTCTAACTATTAGGGATCAAATTAAAGACTCACTGCCCAGTGCAGTCGCAGATCGATCAACCACATCTTCAGACTTGTTAGTGGAGCCTGATTTCCAGTTATCCAGCTTCCACCCTATAGAAGTCCTTGAGTTCTCCTCAATCGTGGCTTCATCTAAACCAACAACTTGCCTGCTAGATCCAATGATTAGTACATCAATACTAGATCAGATCAACATATCTTTATTAACAGGTTATGTACCACAAGCCTTTAAGGTTGCTGTTGTTAAACCTCTTCTTAAAAAACTTAACCTTGACCCAGATGTCTTAGAAAGTTACAGGCCAATATCCAACCTTCCCTTTATTTCTAAAATCCTAGGAAAAGTGATTGCAAGTCAGTTATGTGACCATTTATGCAAAAATGACCTGTCTTTCCAGTCAGGTTTTAGATTCATCAGAGCACAGAGACTCTCTGGTCAAAGTTACTAATGATCTTCTCGTAGCCTCAGACAAAGGACTGGTCTCTGTTCTGGTCCTGTTAGATCTCAGTGCTGCATTGATACTATTGATCAGAACATCCTACTACAGAGGCTACAACACATCTTCGGGCTTAAAGGTACAGCACTAAACTGGTTCAGATCATATTTATCAGGCAGGTTCCACTTTATTCATGTTCACGATAACTCTTCAGTCCAGACTAAAGTTAAACATGACGTTCCACAGGGTTCTATCTTAGGTCTTATACTTTTCACTTTGTATATGCTTCCTGTAGGAATATAATTAAAAAGCATTCGATGAACTTCTATTGTTATGCAGATGACACACAAATCTATTTATCTATGAAACCAGACGATATTAACCAACGTTCTAAACTAGAAGCTTGTCTTGAAGACATAAAGGCTGGATGAGCCGTAATTTCCTGCTTCTGAACTCGGATTAAACTGAAATTATTATATTTGACCCAAAACATCTGCGAGAGAAATGATCTAAAGATCTAGTACCACTAGATGGTATTACTTTGTCCTCCAGTACCACTGTGAGGAACCTGGGAGTTCTTTTGGACCAGGATTTATCCTTCAACTCCCACATTAAACAAATCTGCAGGACTGCCTTTTTTCACCTCCGTAATATTTCCAACATTAGAAACATGCTGACTCAGAGTGATGCTGAAAAAGTAATCCATCATTAGTTACTTCCAGAGTAACTATTGTAACTCCCTATTATCAGGGTGAAACAATAACGGCTTCAAAAGTCTTCAACTGATTCAAAATGCTGCAGCCAGAGTCCTGACAAGAACCAGCATCAGAGATCACATCACTCCAATACTAACCTCGCTTCATTGGCTCCCTGTTCAATCTAGAGGAGAATTTAAAATCCTCCTTCTAACTTAGAACGCTCTTAACAACCAGGTTCCATCATATCTTAAAGAACTGACGGTCCCAGATCTCCCCAGAAGAACACTTGGTTCTCAGAGTGCTGACTTACTGGAGGTTCCTAGGTTTTCTAAAAGTAGAACGGGAGACTGAACGTTCAGCTTTCAGGTTCCTCTGATGTGGAACCAGAACACAGTTTCAGTTAGGGAGGCTGAAACAGGCTCTACTTTTAAGACCCCCCCTCCCCCCACCACCTCTCTCTCTACCTCCCCTACCCGAACCAGGGTGGGTTTCCAAGGTTTGAATCTCCCCCTCAATCTATCGCTCTCTCTATCCTTTCCTCTCCTCTTATCCCCTCCCCGCAACCAGTCAGCAGAAAGCCTCCACCTCTGAGTCTGGTTCTGCAGGTTTCTTCCTGTTAGTTTTTCTTTCCACAGTCGCAAATAAATCTGCTGCTCATGTGGATTTGTTGGGTTTTTCTCTTTTCTCTGTTAAAAGCACCTCGAAATATCCGTTGTATTTGGTGCTATATAAATAAAGTTGAATTGAATTGAATTATACCCTCGAGCGCTGAGAAAGTTTAGAAATTTGATTTCAAATTCATTTGCATTATGTTCTGTGCCCTCGGTGCAGGCGACATCCTGTCGCGCCTGTCGGCCGACACCACCCAGGTCAGCGACCTGATCTCCCAGAACGTCAACGTGTTCCTGCGCAGCGTCATCAAGGGCGTCGGCTTCTTCATCTTCATGTTCGGGATGTCCTGGAAGCTCACGCTGGTCACCGTCATGGGCTTCCCCTTCATCGCCCTCGTCTCCAGGGTGTACGGCGAGTACTACAAGGTGCTTCATCCTCCGCTCCTCTGATTGGATTCTGCAAATGTTTCTTCTTAATCCAGCATAAAGTACTATTTATACGACGCAGGACTTGTGGTTCTTGCACACGACACCGAGGCTCCTGTTTGTTCGTTTGATACATTTTCAGTCCGCAGGGCAAAGTGAAGGCTCGTGGTCCAGATCCAAACAAACCACCAAGACATTAGTGAAAAGTCCCAAGAAAATATTGATTAGATTTTTTTTAAACAATTTTCTTAAGATATGATCAAAATAATTCAATGTATTTTTTACATTCTGTTTTAAATTATTAAGTGGAAAAAATGATGAAAAAAATGAACCTTAATGCTGAACATTTGAATTTATATTAACCTTTTATTGAGGCCATATTGAAATAGTTTTGAGAAACAAAATTTCAATCAGTTTCATCAGGGGACGTATTGATATTGATTTAAGTTAGTAAAATCGCTGTTTGAGCTACTTGTTATGCAGTAAAATCTGTTTTCAGGTTGAAAGAATTTGTGAATTTTATTATCTATGGCAGCGGTGTCAAACATCAGGCCTGTGGGCCGAAAGCGGTCCACAAGAGTTTCCAATGCGGTCCGTCAGGAATGTGTTGAGGGGAGCCGACACTGAGCCCCAGCTGAGGAAGCATGAACACTATCGGTGGTCAGGGTGTACAAACACTCAGTAGTAGAAGGTTTTTTTGCACCAAATATTGACATTTTCATCACGGAAACTCTGCACAAGACGGAAGAACCTTCAAAGTTAAATGTGGAGGTTATTATGGCTAAAATAGTTAAGCCACTGCAGACGAAGCTGGTCTGAATGTGGCCCGGAACTAAACTGTGTTTTAAATAGTCACTGAATAAACCCACATGTTTCACTCTGCTGCTTATCCCACAAATGCATGTTGATCTTGAATGCAGCTCTATTGATCAGGATCTCTACAAGTACAAGATCAGAAGCATCATTATTGAAGAAAAATACAACAAACGTTTCAACCGGCGTTTTACAACTATTCAATGTTCTTTGTTGTCATTTTCTGTTCCACTTCCTTCAGAAAGTGGCCAAAGAGGTGCAGACGACGCTGGCGGAGGCCAATAAAGTGGCGGAGGAAACCATCTCGGCCATGAGGACGGTGCGCAGCTTCGCCAACGAGGGCGGCGAGGCCGACTCCTACTTCGCCAAACTGTCCGTCATGTTCCAGCTCAACCAGAAGCAGGCGCTGGCGTACGCCTGCTACATGTGGTCCAGCTGTGTAGGTCTCTTCTTCCCTGACCAGTCGGTCACCTGGAGCATGCTGAGGCCGATAGTGTGGCTCACTGCAGGAAGGGCGCACGCACACACACACACACACACACACACACACACACACACACACACACACACACACACACACACACACACACTGAACAAACTGGGGGCGTTCAAGAGGTACAAAATCCAAGCAAAGTAGATAAAGTTAGTAGAGCAAAGATACAACTTTGAGTACCGGTTCAAATATTACCCCTCCTCTTTAAGAGTCTCATTTTTCCCAGGAGGCATCTCTCTTTTATTTTGTCGTCTCAGGTTGAAGGTCAGGCCCTCCATGCTCTGAATATCATTGACTCTGGCCTTCCGTTGGTTAGCGGTCGGCGGGTCTTTGCTGAGCCAGCGCTCAGTTAGAGCGTTTTTACTGTTTGTCATAAAGATTATGAAAAGAGATTTATCAGCTGTGGACAACCTCTGATTCATGGTTCCTAGATAAAAAGTTGCACATCAAAGCCAAGAACATTTTGAACCATTGGTTGCTGGTCTCCCAACAAAGCGTGGAGAACCTAGAGAATGTGGGTGTGGTGTGCAGGCGGTGGTGCAGCAGTCTGCCTCAGCTTTAGGTTGGGGTTAGAAAGTATCAGACAATGTTTTTCCAGGAGAAGTCCCTCCACATTTGTGAATCAGTGGCAGTTATGTCACTATTAATAATAGAGTCCCGTTCCTCTCACACTATTTCAACCCCCGATTCCTTTTCCCATTTCTGCTTTATGTAGGAGGTGGAGTGACCTCTTCCAATAAACACCACCAGTTATCTTCTGAAGCAGTTTTGGTTTGTAGGCTTTTACAAACATTTGTGTTTGAGGGTATGTATAAACAGTCGTATTGGTCAAGATGGTGTTTTTCACACAGAGTATTAAACTCTCTAAAGTTCAGATGATCCATCATGAGGCCCAGTTTAGTAACAATGGAGGAAACTTCTCCCACAGCTGATTTGAAATGAGGACCATGGACTGGCCACATTAGATGGCCAGTTTCTTCCTGAACTTTGCCTCGTTTCAATAGATCTAACCAGACACTTGGAGTAAATCTGAATCTCACATTGTTTAGCCTGCACTGGATTCCCCAGTAAGCTCTGTGATGGTTTGTTTGACAGCAACAACTCTGGTCTTCCATTTTGCTATATAATCATTGTTACTCCAGAGCGTGAGTGGTCTTATCTGTGCTGCTAGAAAGTTTTCTCTGAGGCATGGCAAGCTCATCCCCCGTTCAGATTGAGGTCATGTAGAGTTTTAAATCTTATTCTTGGGGCTTTAACGTTCCAGATAAAGCGAGAGATGGAATAAATAGAGCAGTCTGGACAAAATATTGGTTTTTAGTACCATTATTCTGTGAGCCAGACCCAGGGTCAAGGAGCCCGTCTGTCCAGATCACTTCTAATGTGTGTGTGTGTGTGTGTGTGTGTCTGTGTCTGTGTCTGTGTCTGTGTCTGTGTCTGTGTCTGTGTCTGTGTCTGTGTCTGTGTCTGTGTCTGTGTCTGTGTCTGTGTGTGTCTGTGTTCCAGATCTCGGAGCTGGCTCTGGAGCTCGCCGTCCTTTACTACGGCGGTCACCTGGTGGTTTCTGGTCAGATGAGCAGTGGCGCCCTCATCTCCTTCTTCATTTACATGCTGGTGCTGGGAGAGTGTCTGGAGGTGTGTGTGTGTGTGTGTGTGTGTGTGTGTGTGTGTGTGTGTGTGTGTGTGTGTGTGTGTGTGTGTGTGTGTGTGTGTGTGTGTGTGTGTGTGTGTGTGTGTGTGTGTGTGTGTGTGTGTGTGTGTGTGTGTGTGTGTGTGTGTGTGTGTGTGTGTGTGTGTGTGTGTGTGTGTGTGTGTGTGTGTGTGTGTGTGTGTGTGTGTGTGTGTGTGTGTGTGTGTGTGTGTGGTTGTGACACGTTGCCTCCTGTGTGTGTTCAGAGCGTGGCCTCGGTGTACACGGGCCTCATGCAGGGCGTGGGCGCAGCAGAGAAGGTGTTTGAGTACCTGGACAGGAAGCCCGAGCACCCGGCCGACGGCGCCGAGGCCCCGGACTCCTGCGCCGGCCTGGTGGAGTTCAGAGACGTCACGTTCGCCTACCCGACGCGTCCCGAGACCGACGTTCTCAAGGTGGGTCTCCACCGGGGCTCTGAGTCCTGCAGCTCCACCACGCTCCACCACGCTCCACCACGCTCCACCACACTCCACCACGCTCCACCACGCTCCACCACGCTCCACCACACTCTCACAATATGTCAAGGAAATAATTCCTTTTCTGTTTTCTCTGCCGTCACACTGACTTTCAAAAATGGTCCAATCTCCAGGATGAAAATAGATACGGAAGGTAAAACAGCTGAGTCAGCCATAACTTAAGGAAAAGAAAGAACTCCTGTAACTTTTGGGAAACGTCTTATAGCAGTTCTAAAGTCCCAACGAAGAGCTGAACAGCCCAGATGTATACCAATGATAAAAACAGATAGTTATGTAATGAAATACATCTAAATTGCAAAAATATATCGGAATGCAACTTTATGTTTTTGTTTGTATAGCAAATTGTTGAAACAGTTTTTTTCTTTATTCTATATAATTGACGTGTTTGCGGCTCCAGACAAATGTAAGTTTTGGTGGAAAACTGCTGGCGGCTCTACTCGATTTGCCCCAGAGGCTTTTTTTTGCTGGGGTTTGACTGAAGCCAGTGGGAATGGCGTGTCCTTCCCTTCCAGGGAGTGTCCTTCACCCTGCAGCCCGGCCAGGTCACCGCCCTGGTGGGTCCCTCGGGCAGCGGGAAGAGCTCCTGCGTCAGTCTGCTGGAAAACTTCTACCTTCCTCAGCAAGGCCAAGTGCTGCTGGACGGGAAACCCGTCGACACGTACAAACACCAGTACCTGCACTCCAAGGTCAGCCTGCCTTCAGTCTGCTGCGACGACGAATCGAGGAAAATGTCGGGTCTTTTCTGGACTCATTCTGTAGACGACGAGTCACTTTGGTTTAAACTCCTCACAATAACACACAGACCTGCATTCCACACGGATTTTCAAAAAACCTTCTGCTCTCCAGGCTAAAACAGCCAGAATAGCTGGAAGTGCTTAAAAAGGACAGACAAGAAAAACTGTCCGTCTAAACTCTTTAAAACTGCTTGTTCTGTTTCTTCTCAGAAAAAGAGCAAAAACGAAAGGAAAGTAGAAAAGAAGAAAATATTTTATACGATTTCTGAGAAAGAAGAAAAAATGTGAAAAAGGAACAAAAGAAAATAAGGAAAGAAAAAAGCATTTAGAAGAAAAAATTGAAAAAAAAATACATAAAAGAAAAAAATTGAAAAATTTAAGATAAAAAAAGAAAATGAGCAGGGCTCCTCTTTTGGTCATGAAAGTTGCAGACACCTGGTTTGTTTTAATTGATTATCTCTTACTTGTTTTGGAATATGGACAAGTACCATTTTTGATCACATGTACAGACCTGGTACTGGTACCGATACCGGTACCAGTATCGGTATCGGTACCAGTATCAGTACCAGTATCGGTGCATCTCTGAGGAATACGCTTCACGAGTCTGGAAACAAAACCAGCCGCTGTTTGCGGGATCAGGTGGTCATGTTGTTGCTGTTTCCTGCCCACAGGTGGCGCTGGTGGGGCAGGAGCCGGTGCTGTTTGCCCGCACGGTGCAGGAGAACATCACGTACGGCCTGACCGACGCCCCCTCGGAGGAGGCGGTGCTTCAGGCTGCAACCAAGGCCAACGCTCACCACTTCATCTCCAGCCTCCCCAAAGGCTACCAGACTAGTATGATCAAACACGACTCACACTCTTATTCTCTACCAGGTTTTCCTCCATTAAATCATCTCATCAAATGATCTATTAATACATTCGTGTTCTGCAACTTCAAGATTTCAGTTTTTACAAATGTCTCGATTCACCGTGGAGCTGAAGATGAACGTCACTATAGAAATCACACTTACTATTAATACAATTACTTAAAAACTTTTTATTTATCTGATGTTGATTGATTTGTTTCATGCATAACGTAGCACTAGCATTGCATTAGCATTGCATTAGCATTGCATTAGCATGAAATATTCAATAGAATCATCTGTGTCGGTCTTCACATATTTATCATTATTATTATTACTATTGCAACTACTATTACTACTACTACTACTACTAATAAGCCCATGATCACAATATAGCCTTGTACCCTATAACCTTCAGTATTCTAAGTTTCTAGCTCCTCCTTAATTTTCCTCATTTGAATATTGGATCATAGGAGCTGCATTCAGAATCTGCTGTGTCTGTGTGAGCTGGACTGGCTCCGCCCACACATGCCCATCTTGGGAAGAGGAGGAAGTGCTTCCTCTGGTGGTGCCATGTGCCAGAGCAGAGCTGCCTAATTGTGGGAGGAGTCAAAGGGGAGGGCCTACCTTGATTGGGATTGGCTAAACCCCCGATGACACTACCAGGGGTCTCAAACTCAATGTACCTGGGGGCCGCTGGAGGCAGAGTCTGGGTGAGGCTGGGGGCATCAGGGGTTCCAAACGTCACTATTAACAGTTTTAATGATTTCTCCTGAACATGAACGGTTCTTCTCAACACGGTTCCTCTTGCCTCCTCCTCGCTGCCAGAGACTTGGCAGCTCTTCTTCTCACACATCTGAGCCACGCTTGTCTCTAGAGAAGAAGCAGTTGAGACCCTCAGAACGTCTCGAGCTGTGGAGCGCCACTTTTCCATAAATCCAGTCAATAAGTCCGACTATTTGCGGAAACGGACTTTTATGATCATAACATAATGTGAAATGGAACAACTCCGTAAAGCAGAGAATCCCCGCCGACTCTTTACGTCCTTAAAACACGAATCCATGCAGAGAATAACACGCATGTAGAGCTTCTCACATGTGATACGAGAACAGCAGAAGGTTTAACTTTGACGCTCATCGATCATCAAGAGCGCCATGGCAGGACGACACCCCACACAAGACAGCAGCTAAAACGCGACGAACAGAAACTCCCATGATGCACTGCAGCGACCAGCTCCGCGATCGCGGAGCTGGTCGCTGCAGTGCATCATGGGAGTTTCTGTACGTCGCGTTTTAGATGCAATGATCGGGGTTTATATTAGGTTTGGCGTGTTGGTACTGACTGTGTTGTGTTTTTGTTGCTTTGCTCATCTAGTTTACTTTGGTTTATTAGCTGTTGGTGGGCAACCAGGAGTGGAGAGGGTCTTGTGTGGGGCGTCGTCCTGCCATGGCTTTCCTGTTCTGTGATGTCAAAATAAAAGCTCAGCTTTCACGGTATGCGCAGCAGAGGCGATGTGCTCATCGAGCCGAACCCTTTCACTGTCTGCCGTTACTGCAAAGCGACTGGACGTTTAACCGACTGGACTCGTGAAAAACAAGTCACGTCTTGTGTTTACAACCAGAAAACTTTAGAATCTCGTGCACTTAATTGTAACGAGATGACACAACGTCAAACTGAGTATTAACACCGGCATCGGAGGTCCACTCCAGTCGCGGGCCACCACAGCGTTATACTTTTATAGCAAGGTGCGGGACACGAAATATCGTCCCGCAGGTCGCAAGTTTGAGCCCCCTGCTATATAGGGTTTGATTTCTGATTGGCTGGTTGGAGCGACACACTTTATTAAACCTGAAACCAGCCGGGGAGAGAGAGGACAGACTGTCTTCACTTCTGGGACGTCAGTCCAGGTATGGGGACGAGTAGTACTGCTGGGGAACCTTTAGGAAGTGAAGTTTGAATCATGTGACCTTTTAATTAATGAGAAATTCTGTTAACAAGCAGAATTGTTGCTCGAACTAAACAACTAATAATGTCTAGTAATAATCTAGTTTTTGTTTCTATCAGGACATGAAGAGACGAGACTTCAGGTTTGCCGTCATGTGTTTTTTTTAAATTTCATTTTAGTGTAATATAAAGTGATCTGACCACCGATAATACTTAAAAAATGAAATTTAAAACATCGTTCCAGAGTCACATTCCTGCCGATGTAAAACTAACGAGCGATGTTCTTCCTTCCTTGAGGTGTCGGGGAGAAGGGCACGCAGTTATCCGGCGGGCAGAAACAAAGGGTGGCTATAGCCAGAGCGCTGATCCGCGAGCCGCGAGTTCTGATCCTGGACGAGGCCACCAGCGCTCTGGACGCCGAGAGCGAGCACATGGTGAGGGAACCACCGCCCACGTCCGGCTTGGTTTCACGCTGCTGTCAGGCGGCCCAGCACATGCATGGAAGAGGGATCATGTGGGACGTTTTTTTTAACGATGTTGGGTGTAGAAACATTATAGTCCCGGTGCCGCCTGCGGTCCAGTTTAATCCGGTAACCCCGGATCTGACGGTGAGACGGTGCCGGTAGAACAGTACATATGAACTTGTGAAGGTTTTGTTTGTCGTGTCGAAGAGTATTTGTGATGAAAACTTTGATATTTTCACAAAACTAAACGATTATTAACAAAAAATAAGAACAATCTCAACTTAAAGCCAATTTCAATGAAATCCAGTGAAAGCTTCTCCTGTCGCTGTTGCATTCTGGGTGTTTTGACAAACTCCCGCTGGCGGCGGCCCTGAGGCTAGTTTGCTATTGAAAGTACTTTTCTGTGATGTTTTTCTTTGACCTTTTGACCTTTTGGCCGGACTAGAGCCTCTTGGCGGTTTTGGCCACGGGGCTCATGTCTTTGATAGAAAACTTGATTCGGGTCGTTCGTCTCGTTCAAAAACGCGTTTTACTGCGTCAGATTGACCTCAACAGTATTTGACGTGTTGAAGGAAGCGTCTGTCCTCCGTCCCACCGGAGCGACGGAGACGTTTGAGCGCCGTGTCTCTGTGGTTGTGCCTCAGGTTCAGCAGGCGCTGACTGACATCATGCGGGAGCACACGGTGCTGGTGGTCGCCCACCGCCTCAGCACGGTGGAGAAGGCCCACAACATCATCGTCATCGACCGCGGCCGCGTGGCCGAGCAGGGGACCCACAGCCAGCTGATGGCCGCCGCCGGCCTCTACTGCAAACTGGTGCAGAGGCAGGTCCTGGGCATGGAGACGGGCGCCGACGTCCCCAACAAGTCCCAAAGCCCGGCGTCCGACCGAGGGCGGAGGAGGAGGCGGAGCAGCAGCACCAGCGAGCCGGAGAGCGCCGCCCGATACTGAGGAGGCGCCGCCGTCTGCCCGCGTTGGCGAATCGCTCCGATCTCATGCTGTCGTCAGACTGAAGCGTCGTCCAGGCAGAAAGCAGCACGATCCGACCGGCAGCGCCGATCTGAGACCTTTTCACCTTTTCTACTAAAGAACAAAATTATAGTTTCTGGAAATGAAGAAAAAAATCATCTAAAAAACAAACAACAACACTTTGTTTTCATCTTCAATCACTTTTTTCATGGATTTTCCCATTTTAGCCGTTCAGCTTCCAGTTGTTGGAGCACTTTGAGTTCTACTACACATTTTTTTATTTCCCACTTTTTTCTTCATGTCTTAGTTTTTTTTTAGTTTTTTTTATAATTGTTATGTTTTCTTTTTTTCCTTCTTTTTATATTTCTGTTTTCATTCTTACATTTTTGTTTTTCCCCCTTTGTGTTTTTTTCCGTCTTTCTTTTCCCCCCCGAAATCCGTCTTGGTGTTTTGTATTATTTTAGTTTGCCTTTTCTTGCAGTAGAATTCTTTTTGAGTGGTTTTATCCAATGTTTTTCTATCGTCATCTATTCTGGCTCTTTATTTTGTGTATCTATTTTTAGCCTTGAGATGAGACCAGTTTTATACCAGGCAAATAAAACGAAGCTGAAAATCAAATGGTTTTTTTTTAGATAATATCCTGAAAGCTTGATGGAGCTGCTGTAGAGCCACATGTGGCTCCGCCGCCGCCGGTTGCAGACTCCTGAGCCCATCAGAGATTTAGTTTTAATTCCAGCGGAAATCAGTAAAACTAGAAACTTGAATGAATCTCCGGTTCGTTCACAATCTGCTGTTTCAGCTTTAATACTGCAGCAGATTCTGTTTGTTGTTGTTTGTTTTTTTGACAGCACCCCATCAAACTACATTATTCATGTCGTCACGTTTTTCTTTGTTTTTTTTTAAAAAAGCTGCTCGTTTCAATTCTTTAAGAACATTCTGCACTGAGTACAAAGAACTGACGTGTGCCTTGTGTGTGGAATCTATTTATGAGATCTATGATTGTCTAACTACATGGTGCATCTAATATTGACATTAGAAATGCATTATGCACTTGCAATAAGTTCTGTAAATATTAAATGGAGGTGATGAAGTGTAACTGCAGCCTGTTTTTCCTTTCATCGATCTGACGTGTTGAGCTGAAGCCTCGTGCTGCGTTCACGGACATCTGGGAAAAATGAACTTCAGGTTTTAGCTTCAAACAACGAGTTTATCCACAAAGGAATAGTCAACATGCTCATCCCACAGATGCATGGCTGAGATTCAGTTGCGATGTGTGCCGAGCTGGAAGTTTCGGCAGTTCCTACTGATAATGAATCATCGTGCTCTTCTGGCACGACGAACCTCTTCATGTATTTATAAAACTGTAGAGTCATCGTCACAAACCTAAAGTGTAATGAACGGTTCAGTCTCATGATGTCGCGGACCGAATTGCTAAACTCTCTTTGGTTGAATATTAAGTGTCGACTTTGTGTTGGACTTCAGTTAGTCAATTTTATTTAATAACTGAGCAGAAATGCTTGACATCCTGCATGATGTACACAATCATGGCCGGGATCCACACACAGAACAACATTTTAATAATATCAATACTAATGTGAAATACTCCAGTGCAGTAACGGTACATTCAGGCGGCACAGAGCCGGTCTCACCCTCCAGCTGCCAGCTCATGTAATATCGAGACACAATATTAATCCATCATTTTAGGTTATTTGTGTGAGATTAATATTCTGGACAGTCGATGAAAGCAGCATAGAGCCTGTAGCTTCCTGTTGTTGTGATTATTATGTTCTGGATTATTCTTGCTCAAACTTTTGTCAACAATTCGGCGAACCATTTCTGAAAAAAATGGCAAATAACTGAAAAATGTCCTATACAAGGAGATCAGCGCCTGTTGCCATGGAGACAAAGAATAAGAAGAATGGAAACCTAAATATATTTAGTTAATAAGTTAAGTTAGTTAGCTGGTAGCAGGTTGTTAGTGTGGAGTTTGGCCATTTGTGTGTGAACGCAGCGGTGATGTAGATTCCGAGTCGTCCTGAACGCAGCACGGGGCCTATCCTCTCCCACTTCCGGTTAGCGGACGCGGACGCGGAGCTCCGTCAGTCGGTCAGCTGTCACCGTCCGAGCCGGAGGCACCGCAGCGGAGCACAAACACAGCCGACCACAGCGAGGGGAAAATGTCCACTTTTTCCGACAGGTTCAGCGCCTACACGATGAGCCAGCTCAACGAGGTCCTGGAGGACGACGACAAGCTGAGTCAGATGGTCCAGGAGCTGGACGAGGTGCGTTGATCCGCCGTGTTTTCCTCCCCGGGGGTCGGGACGTGAGCTCCGCTCCCGTCGCGCTCTTCCTCCTCCTTCCAGCCTTTGTTGTGCTTCGCGACACGGAAACGACCAGACGGTCCGGCTTTTCTGAACGATTGAACTCGTCGGTATCGGTAAACAGCCGTGGGGTCGTTCACTTTGTGGCGGAGGAGGAGGAGGAGGAGGAAGAAGAAGCCTTGTTGTCTGGAGTTTGATCAGGCGGAGATTCACACTTTGTGTCGCTGATTGTCCATGAAACTCCACTTTCCGTGCGGACCGCAGCTTGTCAGACGTTAAAGCATCGATACGTTTTGATATCGACCAGCACGTCTTGTTACAATCCGCTAGAACGACACTGAAGCGGTGGCCTCGCCTCGATACCGTCAGCGGCCAAACTCCACTGAAATGGGCTCAGTTCAGCCTCCGTTTGTTTCCAGTTACTCTGGAAATACTTTGTACAACCAGCAGGATGAATTCACGTCACTGTGATCCATTTACCACCTTCTACCTGCTCACCACATACTACCCACTAACATCACCTGTCGGTGGCGTTTAAGCTGCCAATTGACTGTATTTTCAATTCAAGGTCAGGATTTGCTTGTTAGTCGTATTTTACGTATTGAAATGTGGAGTTTTACTCCATCTGAAGCTCCAGAGACATTACACCAGAACACACCTCACCCCCACTAAGTACACGTTTGTGTTGTTAAAAACACACAAGGTGAACGCCCGAACACGGCCAGTGGGTGTAGCGTGTGATTGGAGTCTCGCTGAGGCGGTGGTGAGCGACCAGGTTCCCGGAGAACTCCCTGCCTCCGCTCGCCACAGCCAGAGACCTCAAACACTCCAGAGACGCTCTACGGAACCAGGGTTCTGTTTCTACCAAACCCGTTTACATTCTGGCCAATCTAACGTGAAGGTTTGACACCGGCGGGTGAATAGTTACTAGGTACGGTATAAACAAACAAACCTGAGACTGAGCCCCTGTGGGCTGATATCGATGCTGAATCCACCACGTTTTCCAGCCTTTAGATTAATGGATCAGAACAGGTTGGATTTGATGTTGATTAATTTTCAGAGTAAATGACCACGAAGATAATTACACATATGGTCATATGGACTCTGTAGAACCACCAGTAAGGCCTCGTGTGCACACTTGTTTGGTTTTGTTTCCGTTTACGTGACAACGGTACTGAAAACACCACTTTTTGGAAATAATGGAAATAACACTCCCACCCTGTCTCCATGGAAACGGGGGGTGGTGGTGGTGCTGGTGGGGTGTTCATAAACAAGCAACAGCGCCAACTCGTGGCCCGGCACGCCTACTACATTGTTTTCATTGTTTCTGCTGCTCGTGTGGAAATGGACATCGTCTTCAAACTTTTTCTGAAACTAAATGCGTTTTCACTTGAAATGTTGTGTAATCAGGGTCTAAATCGTGAATCAGTTTTCCGCCTCTTAAGACGACAACGAGCATAACCACACTCTGAAGAACAAACCTACTCAGTGTCCCGCTCTGGTCAGACGGCAAATAAAGAGGATTCCACATTAATCGAGTCGTTTCAGGAGAGGAAACATGATTTAAGCTGTGGTCCGGCTTTACTACTCTTTCAGAGACGCGTATTTATACCAAATGTGCCAATCAAACATGCTCTAATTGGACACAAATACTTAATATAAAGTCAATTTGGTACGGAAGAAGTAAGGCTGCTAATATCTGGCAATTATATTTGATTTCCAAATACTTTTCCAAACTTCATCAGGCATGATTTAAAGTAGAAATAATAATAATAATAATAATAATAATAATAATAATAATAAACATTCCCAGCTGTGTGTCTGCGTTCAACAGACATTGTGAGTGTGTCGGTAGAGAAGCTATTTGCTCAGTGTGACGGTGAGGAGCAGTCTCTTTCTAATCCGTTTCAGTTTTACAGGTTATACAAGGTGTGATTCCGCATTTATTGACACTTTGAATTTGCCTCGCGAACACAAACGTGGACTTACCGCGTCTCAGCAAATCAACCAAATTACAACCTTTTATTGTGCGTTAATTGTGTAGCTGCTCTTCCAAAGCTTTGTGACGCGTCATTGTAGAATAAACAATGGTTTGTGCTGCAGCTTCAACACTTCCGTCCATCGTTTTACTGGTTGAACTTCATTCAGATTTCGGCCGACTTCAGGGTGAGCAGGTTCACACGTGCCGATGACGTTCACGAAACCGGCACTGAGATAATGATGTAAAACACCAGAACCCAAACAGAACAAATGCTGTGATCAGTTTTCCTCTTGCTTATAAATCAAAACAAATGATTTACATTAACTGTTTTTGTTGCTCAACTCCTAAACGGCTGATTTGATTTCCTGCGACGTGGTTATGAAATGAAACCATGTCTGATCTTCTTTTACCTGGAACCCAGCCGGTGTTTCCAGGTGGATGATTAATCAGAATGTACCTGTTGGAAGGTGGAGTCGCTTCCAGGGACGAGACCGTCTGAACAGTTTCCAAACCGCCTTTATGTCCAGGCCAAATTTAAAGTTGAGCTTCATCACTACGTTTGAATTGAGCTTCACTTGTGTGGTTCATTTTCACCAGCAGCAGTTTGGGTTGGTTCTGGTTCTGCCGTCTTCTCCAAACCATTTGAACAAAACGGTGAACTGAACCCTCCAACGTTAAGACTGGAAGACGACCAACAAACGGAACAAACTGAACCTCCAACGTTAAGACTGGAAGACGACCAACAAACTGAACCTCCAACGTTAAGACTGGAAGACGACCAACAAACGGAACAAACTGAACCTCCAACGTTAAGACTGGAAGACGACCAACAAACTGAACCTCCAAACTATCAAGGATCAACAAACTAAGCCGCAGGCTTCAGCTGATTCCGTTTTCAGTTGCGCGACGGTTAATTTTATGTAATAACATTGGCTGCTTTTTGTGAATGTACCCTCTGTCTGTCCGTCCGTCCGTCCGGGGAGGGGAGGGGAGGGGAGGACACGACACAGTTCTGGACTACAAGATAAGAATGTTGTTTTTCTAAACCAACAATCATAACCAGCAGGTCGTCACATTTTCCCAAAGAGCGTCTTATTTATTCTTTTGGAGTCTTAAACTGAAGGTCCTGCGTTCCAGATGTTGGTGGTCATCGCTGGTTGATGGCAGACGGTTCCCCACAGAGCCATCGCCTTGCTGTATACTATTACTTCTGTGGTAAAGCAGACGCTCGTCACCTTGAGGTGACCTTTGGTCCAGATCTCCCAAATAGCAGGACATACAGTTGAATCCAGTGTGGAAACGCAGGACTTGTCCCAGAGGAGCACGTCGTCCCCGTGATGTGTGTTTGGCCTCCGTCCTCTCCAGCGCTGCGTCGTACCGGTACCTGATGGTCACGTGCTCCTCTGATGTGTCGCTGCCATGGCGGTGGAATAGGATCCGAGCGGTGGCCTTCTTTCAACAATGGTGTCATTGTGCGTCGCTCCGTTCGCAAAACAACTCGTTTCCAAATCCTGTGTAATCGTCACGTTCTGCCATTTAACAGTTCGGTCAGTCTCGCAGTACAGCCGAACTCGAGGGTCGGCGAGTCGCATCAAACTCTAGATAGATAGAAAATCAGTGAGTGATGGACGAATATTACGTCAACACAACCCCTGTCCATGACATCATTTCCTCTTTAATCCTCTTCTTAATAAAGCCTTTTTTTGGTTTATGTATTTAATACCAAAAGCAGGCAAACAGAAAAATGAGACATTCTTCAGGTTACTGTTTAGACATATATTTTATTATAGACCCCCTGAAGCTTGACTCGTGATGCGTGGACATGTCATTTATATTTTTGTCCATTATGTGAAGCACTTTGGCTTCAGCCACGGCTGCTTTAAAGTGCTATATAAATAAAGGTGACTTGACATCTTCAGCTCCGTTCAAAAAGCCGATTTAATGTCGTTTCTTTGAGGCCAAAAGGAATGTAAATTATACTAGATGTAAGTAAATTGAGATCAGGATTTGAATTTGGTCATGTTTCAAGCACCAGGCAAACTTTAGTGCTTTGTAAATAATGTAAATGCATCACATTAAGGCTTTTTCTTGGCCAGTTTACAAGCTTAACTAATACATGCATTATTAAAAAAACCTGTTTTATTATGTCAATAGATACGGAACAATATTTCTGACGTTGATAGGCGTTCTTACTTCATGCGAGTACTGGCCAGGTCTGCTCCATAAGTTAATGTGTAATGATAGAAGTGCTGAAGGTGGAGAAAAAAACATAACTCAACATTTAACTGCTTTGTCCCAGAACAAATTCCTATGTTGGCCGGCGATAATGTCAAGAACGTCACGTTTTCCCAAACCGTCCAGCTCTCGGCCCATTTCAGGCTCCAATGGTCGACAAAGAAAGACGGATCCTGGGAAAAGAAAATGTCGTTTATAATCAGAACTAATACTTACTGTTGAGGTCATCAAATGCTCTTTTTTTTCCTGAATCAACTATAATTTAAAGCTTTTATACTCACTGAGAGTCATCAGATTATCGTAATTATTTGATGTGACGTGCTGACAAGCATTTCAGAAATGCAGTAATTAAAAAAAAAAAACCTGTCCATTATTGGATTTTGTTTGTACAAAGTGACATTAAACTGAAAGTTTCTGTAATTTAAAAACCGTGTGGTTTTTCCATCGTAGCCACAAAGCCTCAGTTGGGGTTTCGCTCCAGCGTGGCGCCGGTCAGTCCCTCGTTTCGTCCTGCCTTTCTATTGGTTGGTCAGCTGACTGCGTCGCAGCAGCGTCGCCACAAGTTGTGGAGGGAAGTTGGGGGGCTGAAGCTCGGCCGTTTGGCTGCTGTGTGAACTTCCCCGGCGGCTCCTCGGAGGCACCAGCACTCGGCGACCCTCCGATTAATGCCGACCTGCGTTGCTCTGAGTCGTAACCCTCACAAGTCTGTCCTCGCCACGATAAGCAGCTGATAAGCCTCCGGGTCTCCGTGCGCCCAGCGATTACAGGCTGCAGTCCTTGGGGAGGTTTTACCACAGACGGATATTTGGCAGATCGGGAGGGGAGGGCCAACAGATTTGCGTTTTAGACGGGATTTGTGCGTCTGGTTGTTTCCAAATGCTTCTTCTGTTGATGAGCAGCTTCTTATAAAACTGTCCACTTCAGCGTTTACTTTAAAGATGCCATGAAATGACTAACTCATTCTGATGCCGGTCTTAGTCTATGATTATTTGTTGAACTCCTGATATTTGTCAAAAACAAAGATATATTTTTGTCGCGAGCTCGGTAGGCGTTTGTATTATCAGTTTGGAGTTTAGTACAAAACAGAGGACGTCTTCTGAGTCACAATCACTCTAGTCTTTCCCTCGATGTTCCTGCTGGACGCTCCCAGAGCAAGGTTCCCACCATGTGGCTTCTGAAGTGTGAAGACTTAGTCTCTCCCCTGCAGCCAGTCACTAATTACAAACATTAAACACACACACACACACACACACACACACACACACACACACACACACACACACACACACACACACACACACACACACACACACACACACACACACACACACACACACACGGTTGTCCCGGTGCTGCTGCTCTCACTCCAGCAGTCTAATTTAAGCTGGTTGTGCGTAAGAGCAGCGACTCACTGCCTGAAAACATGATAGAAAGCTTCTGTTCTCAGACATGAGGGACGACAGAAGGAGCCTCTGTATGTCGGCGTCACGGATCCAGATCTATTTCAGAAAAGACACAAAGCCAAACAGTGCGGATGAATGCCGCGGCCCCTGGTGTTGTCACTCGGAGCTTTTTCCTCCACGCCCTGCCCGATTGTTCCTCTGGTTTCGCTTTCCTGGTCGCGGAGGGGAGGGGCCTGCTCTCGGCCATGACGCTGCAGTTGTTGTTGACTCAAGTTCGTCATGAGATTACGGCAGAGATGGAGGAGAGGCAGCCAAGTGAAGACATGCCTGAGCCAAAGGTGGAACGACTGCCGGGGAAGTTCTTTTCTTCTCCGGACGAGAACAAAGGCAGTGGGTGTCGTCGAGCATCGAGTGAAACCGGAGAGTGCTGAGAAACCCTGAGCGTCCAGCTGGAGCAGACGTAGACACAAGCCCTGCTATGGGTCATAAGCACTCTGACTGCAGGGCCCTCGCTGCTTTTTGAATAATGCAAATGGTGCTGCTTTGAATTGGCTTGCTTTGGATGCAACTTGTTTGTTCTCACAGCTCCAGTCTGAACCTTCACACAGAGCGTCACCACTGCTGTGCTGTTCACTAACTCAGGCTCCGTTTACACCGCAACGTTTCACGTGACAACACCGAATCCGTTAAAAAAAAAAAAAAAAAGGAGTGTGTTTCCACTGCAGCAGCGGACACACAGACAACAATGTAGTTACTATGCCGGGCCACGGCAGGGCGCTGTTGCTTGATTTTGTAATGAAACTACATAGACGTGTGCGAAGAACAAAACACTCTAAAGGTGAAGAAAATGGAGAGAACCTGACATCCGTATGGACTGATGAGGCATCGGATGCTATCAGGGTGAGTCTCAACTATAAAACTACTGATCTGGACGATAAAACTAGAATATGGACCGCGGGTCAAACCACTACGGGTCGGCCATGTTGGTTTACAAGTGGATGAGCAGGAGGGAGGGGGAGAGATGTGCAGTTAGAGCGCTCTGAGCCTCCATCAGTCTCTGCAGGAGGGAACAGAGACCCGGAAAGAATCTTTCCACCTCAAGAGCCGAGATAAAAACTTCATGGATGCAGTGGATCAGAACACTGGTGTCGTGGAAACGGACCCCCCAAAGAAAGTTTTTGTGGATACACTCGTATCGGTTGTGGTGGACACGGGGCCCGAGACTCGTATCCACAGTGGAGTCACCTGTAGTGTCAACAAACACTTAACTCAAGTCTTCAGGCGTTTCAAGGATTTCTCGATCAATAGATGATCCAACTTCCTGGTGTTCCTGTCAGAGTAGCACTGGAGTTTCTTCTTGGTATTTTCTACTGATAGGGGAACTAGCATCACTAGCTTTTTTCAAACTGTAATGTTTTGACCAATTACAACAATCATTTGGGAACCACTGATCTAAAGACCAAAAATACCACCAACCGTTAGTTCAAGGAACCAAAAACCTTCCTTTGCTCGGTGTTTCCTGCTTTTCCACTGCGGCCTAAAGTCCCAGACAATATTCTGCCTTCAGGCTGATGATGTAGGGAAAAGCTTCAGTCTAGATGGGGGTCATTAAAATAGAGTCACTGTCATACAGCAACATCGTATGAGTAACTAAGAGGCTGGAATACTAAAGGAGGATGTTCAACTAGAGCTGGGCGGTATGGCCTCAAATCAATATCATGATATGTTGAGCAGTTCACCTCGATAACGATAAATGGACGATAACTCCTCCACTGAGCAAAACAATGTTTGGCCACGAGATGTGGCAGTTATATTGATAGTATGACCCCCCTTGACCTATTTACTGCCACTTTAAAGGACTGTCAAACTGCACTGTCTGAAAATAAATGAAGAAAATACAAATTAAATACTTTTAGTTGTTAAGATTTATTGAGGAGCCGATGAGCACCGATTACTTGAAATGAGAACGACTGAATACATTTAAAAGTATAAAATAACTTACATTTCTTGCAAACATATTACGTATTAAAAGTACAGTACAGTATAACTCTAGTTCTATAGGTCTATGGCTCCGCCCATCCTGCTGCTACTGTCATCAGTCACTTCTGCAGCTCCACCGGTGGTTGTTGTGGCTATGAGGTGACATTACAGACCGCGGTGGGGGAGGAGGGGGGCGGTTACTTCATCTTTTTTCAACAGATGATCGTCTTTGCTGATTTCCACACCCCGGGGTTGTTGGACAGCACGAGCCGGGGTTTTAGAATTTCCCCACTCTGGGACCCGTGTTCACGGCTTGCTCGTGTCGACGGCCCCTTAAACACCGAAAATACCAAAATGGGCAAAATGTAGGGGCGTACCGATACATCGATCCATCCACGTCGGTGTCACCATTTCCTGCGCACTCTCGCCGCCTTCACACAACGTGCACGGCGGTGTCATGTGCTAGCGCGAGCAGCTCAATAAAGGACGACGTACGCTCACCTCCTGGAAATCAATCTGCGGTATTGAAGAATTTCGGGTTCCGATGGAAAGACGGCTCAACAGACAAAACTCACTCCATATGCAAAGAGTGTCAGTGCGAGTTGAAATCCAGGGGAACACAACGAACTTGGCCGGGCACCTAAAGAAGAAGCACAGGCTCAACACGCACGCTAGCTCCGCCGTAACCGTGTCTGATGTCACGGCGGCTTTGACCAGGTTCTTTATTAAAACTCTACAAGAGCGATGAGGATCACAGGAGCCATTTCATATTTCATTTGTAAAGATATGAGACCTCACAGTATTTTATTGTTACACCCCGACTGTTTACACTGTTTACTTTAATGCCTGACACCTGAAAGACCTTCAAAATAAAATAGTCAAATCATGTTTCAGTTTATTTTTGTGGGTTGATATGAATGTAAATGATTGTGTGAGCTGGGCTCATGATATCACATCATAACCATCGCAGGCTTGTGAATCGAAATCGAATCGTATCGTGACAGACTGTGATATCGGCAAACATCATATCGTCGTCCAAACATATCGGCATCGTATCGTGATGGAGCTGGTGATTTACACCAGTAAAATGACCTCTGTAATTTTTGGTTTATCTCCCAGGCCGAGGTTCAAGTCTTGTTGTTTTTAATTGAGCTTTGTGAACGTGTTGATGTCTTTGGAGCGGACGGGCCTTGGTAGAAATGCTTGATTCCTCCATTTCATTGAAGCAGGATGAGGATACGTGTAGAACAGCAGTCGGTGTGGAATGTACTTTGACTTGTCGTCCAGTTACGTGTTTTCAGCACTGCCAACCATAGTTTCTGAACCTTTCACAAGTGTTGGCGCCTGAACAAGGACCGGAGTGGACAAAATGACCCTGAAATAGTGCCATAAGTATACGTGATGAAAATGTCCATATTTTAACAAAAACATCCAGTTAACTACCCAAAAAACTGACTCTAATCTCAACCAAACCCTCTGGTGCCAAATCCAGTGAAATGTCCAGGAAACTTCTCCGGTAGCTTTACCATGTTTATACAAACTCATGGGTGTGAGGCTAATGCTACTTAGCTATCTTTCATGGCAGCATCACTGATGCCTCAGCTCAGGTCTCAGTCTGGTGTTGGGTCCGCTACGCCAAAGAAATTGGTTTTAAAAGATCACATTTTTACAATTTTCTTGGCAGTTTGGCCGGAGGGCAGCTTGTCGTGAGCCGGTTTTGGCCCGCAGGCCTCATGTTTGACGCCCCTGGTTGTAGCAGATGACAAGAAGGTTCCTGGAGTGGAAATGCAGCAGTATTTATTTGTTAGATATGGCCAACACAGTATCTGTCCTAACACGCTGCTTGATTATTTTCAAGCTTTATTGAGTCTGACAAAGATATATCGACGTGTCTGTAGGTAGAGCGGAGCGTCTGTCCCTCCACTTCTGAAGACACTGCTTGTCTGCAGAACATTTTGTGTTTGTGGTTTAGAGAGAGAGAGAGAGAACAGAGTTGACAGAAGCAGCCTGCAGTAATAGAAGCGATTCAGTTTGTTCACCAGCAGGGCGGCGATGGATGCGAGTCGGCCGCTCCGTCAGGATTGTGATGCTGCAGGAACGGAGTCGTTCTGAACACATTCAGCTGCTCCTTCCTGTGTGACGCCTCCTTTTCTCCAGGTTTATCTGTTTGCACATACAAGCTGCTGGGGTGTGTGACGGAGCAGGAGGCTTCTCTGGAATGGAACCCTTCACTGTTCTCACTGGAGGAGGTTTCACCACCTGTCTGCAGGAGTTTAGTCCAAAACTGCATGAAAGAGTCAAACCTTGGCTCAGCCTTCACAGCGAGTGCTGGTCAGCTTGGTGAACGTCATCCGGAGGAGGGCATCTCCAATCTTAATGCCACGCTCACATTTTCTTTTTCTCAGGTTGACGGTCCTTGTGAGATTATCTGAAGAAAGAAAGCAATAAAGAGCCCACAGGGTTTTCTTAGAACTCAAGAGTAGGGAGGGGAATTGATAAGATAGTTACCATTCTGCTTAACGAGTCGGTTCATTCGGTTCATTCGGTTCATTCCAAATTATGGCTGCTGTGTGAGAATGTTTCTGCATGTTGCTCGTATTTCCTCCTTTTGATCAAATATCCACGTTCAAGTATTGCAAGTTGCCCTGTCGTCGTCCGTCCTCCTGAAATGGAACCAAACTTTCAAGTGTCCTCAGACACGAAGTGGAAGACGCGTCGGCAACGTGCTGACGTCGTCCTCGCCCACTGAAATCCACGAGTTTGCAAAACGATTCCAAGGAATAGAAACACTGGGAACCGGTTCTCACTCCAGGGTCACACTGGAAACACTGGGAATCTATTTGGTTTGATGCTTGATGCCAGTCTGTGCACGTTCTCCCTGTGCAGGGCTGGGTTCTCCTCCCACCTGCATGATTACTAAATAAGTCACTGAGTGAAGCCAATAGTTTGCACTGTGAGCCGAAGCTGCCATGTCCAGGAGGAAAGCAGCCCCAGGCTCAGGGAGAACATGCAGACACCACAGCGACCTTGAGCTCCAGGTGACCCAGAACCATGAATCCACTGCCGCGGTCAGATTGGTCTCTTCCAGCTTCATGCCAGAGGGTGGAACAACTTGCACGTGTCGCTGCCGGGAATGAAACCGGTTCTTTCACTTGTTGTTTTTCCTCTTTTAGCCCCTTTGGGTCCGCTGTGGCTCCTCCCCCCTGTGGCTCCTCCCCTCTGTGGCCCCTCCCCCTGTGGCTCCTCCCCTCTGTGCTCTCATTCTCACTTCCTCCATGGAAACACACATTTCTGCTTGAAAGACCAAACTCAGCCAAACCGCCTCATAATCAACCTGTTGGTGACGTCACAACGTCTCTAACGGCGTGTCGGACGGTCACCAGGTGTACTCCTCCTGCTCTTCCTCCTCCCTCCTCCTCCTCCTCCTGCTCTTCCTCTCCCTCCTCCTGCTCTTCCTCCTCCCTCCTCCTCTTCCCCCTCCCCCTCCTCCTCCTCCAGGCTGGTAAAGGTGAAACAAGAGGTTATGTCATCATTTGAAGCGACCAATGAGGTGATCTGGTTGCATGATAACAGTAGGAGGGATGAACAATGTGAAATACTGAGGGAATGGATGAGAAGTGGTGCACTAATGCTCACTAATTCTTCGAATACCATAGATCACTTCAGCTTTTATGACTGCGCCGACCTGGGCTCACTGTTTTCACGTAGTAGTGTCCAGGTACTAAACTAACAACTTGTTTTCACTGGAAAACCTGATATGAGAAGATGGAGGAGCATGAAACACAATTGGAAGTATGACTTTGGTTTCACTCAAACACCCGTCTTACTTCTGACTGTGTCCACTTATGTAATCTGGATTATTGGAGTCCAGTTCTGAGTGGAGCGACTGTGTGTGTGGTACGCAGTACTTCACAGTATCTGAAGCGTTTCTCCTGCTGGGGAATCATTTCTCTGACACGCTGACGGTCGGGGTCCGTCTTTCTAAATATACGAGGTGTTTAGTGGGAGTAGTGAGAACTGTGATGATTCACTACCAACAACTACTAATAACCACAAACTGACTCGTTTCCAAGTGGTTATGGGCTCTGTCGTACCGAGGGAAGGACGGACCTGCTGTCACGTTGACGCCGTGTTTTCCTGTCTTCCCTGTAGATGCAGGAGGTCCAGCAGAGCAAAGAGAGGACGCTGGCCAGCAACCGGACCCTGGCCGAGCAGAACCTGGCCCTGCAGCCCAGGCTGGAGCACAAGAAGGAGGAGCTCACCAAGCGCTACAGCCGCCTGCAGGAGAGCTTCGAGTCCTTCCAGCTCCGCAAGTCCACTCTGGGTACCAACCTTTGTTCTTTCCTCAGTCCTGAATCTTTAATGCTGACAAGCCCTCTCAGAATTTGGACACTGGTTTATCCATGAAGTCATTGAGAAGCGGTACTGGTGCGTTTGGTTCGTTCACCTTTCATCCTGCGGGAGACCGTATCGGATTACTTCATTTCTCAGTTGAAGTCAGTCACAGGACAAGTGAAGAAACAGGCCAGACGGCGGCCGCTCACATTCTCACCATTTGTTTAAATGACGACACAACAGACACTTGTGCTTTAAGTTGACAAAGACGGACGTGAAAAAAGGTCAGACTAGCTGGAGCGACCCGGACTAAACCCATGAATCCAGTCCGTCTCCTGGTTCCTGGATGAGCGCTGTCGGTGTTAAATTGTTGAAATCAGTGACGTATCACGTTTTGGAGTGACGCAATGACGTGGCTCTCACTTGGCTCCGTTAACGGTGGAAAAAGAACCGGTTCTTTGGTGGTGCTTTGGAGTGGACATAGAGGGAAAACAAAATAACATGTGTATGAGTTTGGGTCTTATTTTTCAACATTTGGGTGTTACACTGTGAATTTCTGCTCCTTTCACTTAATTTCTTGGGTGTGTCTGAATCAAAAGCTTCAACATTGGAGGTGTAGAATGATAGAACGCTGCTTTAAAAGCTGTTTCCAATGACAACCTACATAAACACTCTGAGTAAAGTTCTCTTTCACATGAAGCCGTTAAAAGGCTTATATAAAATCCAAGCTTTTATTTACAGTAGTTTGTAGTCTGTTTTTTAGTTGCTGATGAAGCAAAAGTATTTATTATAAAGAAGTTCTGTGGGTTAGAAAATAATATTGGAGCGTCTCGGAGCGGAGCGCCCCCTGCAGCCTCACACTGCATTGCTCAGCGGCTGCAGCTCCTCAGCCGGCGGTCAGAACGTGAAATAAGACCTGGACGTGACCTTAGTTATAATGATGTCACCATGAAAAGTGTGAAAAAAAAAACACAAAGCAAAACTGCTAAAATTAAATAATCCCGTTCCCTCGTATTATTAACTTCAGGGAACGACTTATTATATCGTTCCCACGCGTATTTTTTTTATTTTTTTCTGTATAACCACTCCAGGGCTCCGTGTTCGCTGTAGTTTTCAGAAAGCCGGTACAACCTCGCTTCCGCCTTGTAGGAAGCCATACCTCCAGAGATAACTCCGCCCCCAGCTGGGGCCAGCGTAGCACCAGTTTAGCTCCTGTTTGGCCGGGGCTTTGGCAGTGGAAAGACCAAGAACTGGTGCTAAGGCTGACCCTGGACCAGAACTAGAACCTGGTTCTTTCTGGTGGAAAAGCCCCCAAGGTGAAACTTTTTGAAAACAGTCTGACTCCGCCAGTGGAAGCTGGGGTAAAATGCAACTTTGTGAAAACATTCTGAGTCTCCGTGTCGATGGAGGAAATGCTGCTACCACCCATGAGCACCACAGCAGTAGTAAGTAGTTCTGCACATGCTCAGTAGAGCCAATCAGAACAAAGTTTCCTCCGTGGTGTCATGACTCCCAGTTTATATTCTTCTGGACTTGGTACTTTTATTTTGACATTCACTGTAACAACAATCCAACTGGGTACTTTTATTCTGACAGTCACCATAACAACAATCCAACTTGGTGGTTTTATTTTGACAGTCACCGTAATACCAATCCAATTTGGTTCTTTTATTTTGACAGTCACCATAATAACAACCCAACATCGTGGTTTTATTTTGACAGGCACCGTAATAACAATCCAACTTGGTACTCTTATTTTGACAGTCACCGTAACAACAATCCAATTTGGATCGTGTGTGTGTGTGTGTGTGTGTGTGTGTGTGTGTGTGTGTGTGTGTGTGTGTGTGTGTGTGTGTGTGTGTGTGTGTGTGTGTGTGTGTGTGTGTGTGTGTGTGTGTCAGACCTGTGGTGTGAGGCTTCAGCTCCACTGTGACTCGCTGCCTCAGTAATGCTGGTTATTTACTGGAGGCTGAGGTCTTATGCAACGATTCTTGGCCTCATTGTGTGCGAGCACGAGTCCCACAGACCCGCCAGTCCAGTTCCTCAATTTCCCAGCAGCCTCGGCTGACGAGGCAGAATCAAATTGCCTTCAGGTCGATCTTGATTTCTGGCAGAAGCTGTGTTTTTCCTCTGCGACACACCTTCACAGCACTTCCTGGAGTTTGAAAGAGACGGCGTGACGATACTTGTGACCTTGTTGACGCAGCGGTTGCTAAGCAGCGCGGTGAAAACAGCGTTCCAGCCGCTCGCTGCTGATAAAACCTCGACTTTGGCTCCTTCCTGCCAGCTCCTTAAAGTTCAGCTGAAAGGTTGTCAGTCGTTGCAACACGTCCAGATGTTGGAGAACATGAAAGCTTTATGCTTTTTCTTCCACAATAAGGAAATGATGTCACTTCTTTTTGGGTTGTTGTTGTTGTTTTAAGGCGGAAAAAAAAAAGGACAAAATTTCATAACAAACAATCTCTTTTTCATCAAGACATATATTGATGTTAAAAAAATTGAATATTTTTCCTCTTTAAATAAGGAAAGATTTTTTTGGGGTGAAACTTGTTTTTAAAAATATAAAGTGGAATTTATCTGAAAATGTATTAAGAGAATTGATTTGATCTTTTTTCTCGCAGCTAATCTCGTTGAGACGAATGTCTAGACTGAATAATAATGAATATTTTGAAATGGATTCAAACTTTCCACCACATCTAAAAACAAACTACTTCTTCCGTGAAGAAAATGGACAATTTACCAAACTTAAATATTTCTGATTAAAGGTAAAGTATTTCAAGTTTAAAAAAAAAAAAAGAATTAATTCATAAAAACGAATAAATGTCATCGTCCTGAAAAGCCCCCTGCTCCTAACAGCTGGATGTTGGGGGTGTTGACGGTGTTGATGATGATGGGGTTGTTGATGTTGACGGTGTTGGTGATGATGGGGTTGTTGATGTTGACGGTGTTGGTGATGATGGGGTTGTTGATGTTGACGGTGTTGGTGTTGATGGGGTTGTTGATGTTGACGGTGTTGATGGGGTTGTTGATGTTGACGGTGTTCAGACATGTTTTGCTTGTTCAGGACAGTAAACAAACCATCTCCTCTCCAGCTGCTGTTCACTGAGTCGATACAGCGCCGCTGTTCTTCATCAATCTGTGGCTTTGTTTGTTGTCAGCCGCGATGGCTTTTGTCAAATGTAGGTTAGTGGGTGCTGTGTGTGTGTGTGCCCCCCCCCCCCCCCCCCACCACCACCACACACACACACACACACACACAGCTTCCCGCCCCCACATCATCCTAGTTGTGGATTTGCTGCGGACCAGCTGGAGAAGGACGGCGGCGCCCATTTGACCCACATGAGGGATTCACTGTACAGTAACTCGTCGTTATCTCCGGGAAATGTGCGGCGGCTGCATCGCCTTTCACTGTCCGGTGCCCCCCCCCCCCCCCACACACACACACACACCACCACCACCCCACCCACCACCACAGCCACCAGGCTCTGCCTCCGAGGACGACAGCCGTCAGTTGGCCATTGTGCTGCCAGGCAAGCTGGTGTGAAGCAGCCACAGTGGGAGGGGGGGAGTGAGTGGTGCATGATGGGACCCCGTCAGATTCCCAGCCAAGGTCGACGTGGAGTCGTTTACTAAATGGCCGTCTCATGATCTCCAGGCCCACACTGTGTGTGTGGGTGTTGCTCTCCAGAGAATGGCAGCTTGAGTGTGTGTAGCTTCACTCCTCAGACTCCAGGTCACTGCAGGCTGGAAGTTCGTCCTGTACAACAGCCCCCCCCCCCCCCCCCCCCCCCCCCCCCCCCCCCCAGACTGTCTGAAACCAGTGGCACGATTTCTATTTCTATTTCTATCGGGACAAATGACCGGACGACTGCTTCTTCACTCGTTGATATTCAGGCGCTACTAATTGACCGCGGCTGGTCGTTATGAACTCAGTTTTGCTAAAGAACTAGCCTGAGTTGACGCAGCCGAAGCTCAGGTAGAACCCTCGTTGACGTCTTGACTTGCCCTCCTCCCAGTCGGTGACGCCGTCATTTTCACAGGACAGGGCGCTGAAGCGAAGCTACATCCTCACCGACATTCAATCACCGTCTCCTCTGACTGAAGACCCACTTGCACGACACCGTGGGTGTTTGTTTCCATGACAACGGTCCTCAGAGTCACTGAATTTGCGACTTTTTGAAAAAACGATCCGACTCCCTCTCTGTGTAAACACTAAGTAGTAGTTCTGCACGTGCTCAGTAGACAGACGATAAGGACAGTTTGTCTCCAGAGTGTCGGGACTCCCAGTCCAGTTTCTTCACAAATACAACCAACAGCGCCAGCTTGTGGCCTTACGTCAAACCTGCATCACGAGGTTCTTCATGCAAGTGGCAGAAATGAATCTGGCTCTTGGTGATCAGAACGAGGAGTAGAACCTTCTGGAACAACTCTAAAGAACAACTCTGCTTCTCTCCGGACTTCCACCCTGCAGTCGGGATTCTTGAGGATTCTGTCTGGACGGTCGCCTCTCCGCCGTGACCTGAGGTCCCCCCAGAGGAGTTGCTCTCCATGTTGCCTCATTTGGAATAACTGAAAGAATGTCGTCTGCTGGAGGTCCAGACTTTACTCTGATGGTGTTCACGCTGCATTCCACTTGTTTCTGGACTCGGAACCAAATTTCAATCCGACGTTGCCTCGGGAGAACCGGGTCGTAGCTGTATAGATATAAACATCACACATATTTAATATACCAGAACCTTGTGACTTCATGCTCGCAGACATGCTGACCTGCATGACTCTGGATGCTGGAGCAGGTTTCGTCACGACGCCACTCCGAACAAGAAAAACAGCTCGGCATTGGAAAGTCTGAGGAACAAAGAGCAGAGCTGAACTTATCACCGTACCTTTTAAAAAATCTGTGAAACAACATTCCTACAAGGTTTACGCTGACATGTTATACTGAGCAGCAAGATATGGACGTCCCCAGAGACCTCTCAGACTCTCCTGTAGAAGCCGGCCGTCTGGACACGGCTCACCCTTTAGAACCACTGACTGGGAATCCTCGTGATTCCTCACCGGGCCCGACTCGGAAACACAGAACTCCTGTCACAGCTGCTGTGAGTCCGAGCCAAGAGAAAGAGCACTGTTCTTCAGATGAACAAACACAAATAAAGTGTCTCTGTTTATCACAATTACTGTTTGTTGTTACTGGACAACATTATGACTTGTTTACTTGTAGCATGGAGCCTTAACATCCAGGCCTGCCAGAGCCCATAGGAACAACCACCCACACTGTTATCAAATATAATCTAATAACTGGTCAATAATGGAACCAGACTCTGAGCCAAAACCTAAAAATGTTCAATATTACATTAAGGGGCAGGTTCACTATTTCCCCCAATACTGTAATACTTTTATTACATCATAAAGTGAGTCAATGATTTATGGTTTGGACTTCACCTGCTTCCGTTTGAATAACACTGAAAGAATGAGTTCTATTGGTTTGTACGTCTATCTTTATACAGTTTATGGTATTTATGTTTGCCTGCTGTTGCCCAAGTCATCTTATACTCTTCTGTTCTCTATAGTCTGTAATTTATTTCTCAAATCACAGTACAAAATAACGTATCAGCATTAAACATCTTGAGATCACATTTAAATTCTTGTTAAATCTTTTGACATTATTGACCACTTATTAGATTTTTGTGTTTTATTCCATTATATTTTCTAGCAGTTTGGGTTGTTGCTTCATGTACCGAGGCGTGTTGACCATCTTTCCTCTGCTTTTACGTCCGTCATTCTTTTGGTTTTTAAGCGTCTGCAGCCTCCACCCATAAAGCTGAAACCAGTCCGCCAGTTATTAAACCCTCCGAGCTAAAAGCTCGACGTCCCACCGCGGTTGAGAACACCGGTACCATAAAGCCGTGCGACACTCCCGCTCTGGTCCTGGATCCTGGGTCGAGTCTGCGGTAGTTGTGTGGGAGGAAGCCGGGGCATTCCTCCAGTGGAGCTGCGGGGAGGGCGGAGCAGGACGGAGCTCCGTCATACCTTTGGTCAACGCGCCACCACGCTCATGGATTCCTGCGCTGGATTTAGGACGTACTGAGACCATGGTGTGAAACAGATTGGATTTATACACTTTCTTGTGCTCATAGAGGAGAAAACCGTTAATTTAATAACTTTTATTAAACATTTTAACTACAGTGTGTTTTCTAGGATACTACTTTAGTAAAATACTCCCATAATAACCTTTAAATTTACATTTTAAAGGTTATTATGCTAAATGGACTTTCTACTGGTTTAGTCAATCCCAATCAAGGTAGGCCCTCCCTTTGACTCCTCCCACAATTAGGCAGCTCTGCTCTGGCACATGGCACCACGAGAGGAAGTACTTCCTCCTCTTCCCAAGATGGGCATGTGTGGGCGGAGCCAGTCCAGCTCACACAGACACAGCAGATTCTGAATGTAGCTCCTATGATCCAATATTCAAATGAGGAAAATCAAGGAGGAGCTAGAAACTTAGAATACTGAAGGTTTCTGGAGCGACCAGACCAGGAGGAGGAGGAGAACAGGAGGAGGAGGTGAACAGGAGGAGGAGGTGAACAGGAGGAACGGGAGAACCTTGCAGTTTTTCTTTGTTGTGACTCAGAGTATACATGATGAAAATGTCGAGATTTTCACTAAACCAAACAAAAACAAACCATGAATTCATACAATCTCCAAATAAAGCCAATTTTAAAGAAACCTTCTGATGTGAAATACAGACTCTTAGTGTCTTTTTTAGAAAAAAAGTGTTTTCAGTGAAGTTTCTGCCATTTGCTTGGTGCTGGCCCACAGGCCTTATGTTTGACCCCCTGGACTTCAGGATTAAAAATGCTTTAAATTGTTAACTTTTGGGTTTTTGGCAAATAATTCCAACGATATAATGTTTGGACCGTTTGAAGTAATTCACAAGATTTAGTAGAAAGTGAACGATTTAAAAGTGAACTTGTACTTTGGAAAATCGTAATACTGAACTTACGGCGTTTTCTTTTGAAACGTAATCGTTTGAGGTTTTACCATCATTCCTCCACAGGCTGAGCTCTGGGCTGCTCTTTATCGAGGTGTGACTTTTACCTTGCTGGGGCTGAAACGGCGAGCCACATCTGGCAACCCTGGTGCTGACCGGCGTGGCGTCCATGTTTACTTTAGTCTGCAGCGTCTTCTGGGCTCTGGAGCCTGAACCCGTCGGGTCTGATGGAGGTGGAACGTGAACGCTCGGGTCAGAATGTGATCCTGGCATCACGACCTGCAGAGTGAACGGAGCCTCACTCTGACCAGATCTCACTCCTGGTTCAGTTTGACCCGCGTTGATTTAGAAAACCTCAGGATGGAATCAGTCCCTCATTGGGACACCAGGTTAATCCTGCGTCTCTGCTGTGATGAGACAACTTCAACTGAGGCGTGGGGAGCTCGGTAACCTGTCTGTCTGTCTGTCTGTCTGTCTGTCTGTCTGTCTGTCTGTCTCCCGGGTAGGAGTGTGTGTGTGTGAGAGTGTGTTAACCCTCAAAGGACACAGAGGAAGTTTGGACTGGTCCCAGCTTGTGGACAGTGCCCAGCAGTTTCCACCTGTCCTGCATCAGAGCTCCAGACGCTTCTTAGAAAGACACTCTGCTGAGGGACGACGTCACTATGACACATCGAGCTGCTTATTTCCTGTTTCCAAGAAGTGCTCTGATAAGTGAATAATACACTTCCAGCATATTTCCCCTCGCAGCCTGCAGGCACTGTCCACATTACTGGACATGTTATTGTTTCAAGCTTCCGATCTTCTTGCTGATTACTCCCGAGTCATGGTGCGAGGTGTGACACAGCAGTTTTTCTTAAAGCTGTAGAAAAACGTAGGAGCGTCCAAAGGAACGGACACTTGTGAACTTAAACGGATAAAAATAAAAGCAGGTGAACCCGGCGTCTACTTTTAGTGCTCGGTCCTGTGGTGTAAATACTGAGGCCCTGTTTACTCCACAATACTTCAAGTTGCAACCCATCATTTCACCTTTACACAGCAACGTTCTGAAAACCATGTAGTTTACATGATGGGCCACTAGTTGGTGCTGTTAGTTGAACATGAACACTGGGAGGACATTCTAGTGGACAGACCGCCACGCTGCATTGTTATTATGGTGACAATTGGTTTGAAATATTTATTACGAATATCAAGGTACAAAACAAAAACAAAAAATAAGGAAAATGAAAAACAACAACAAAGTTTTCCTCAAATAAATAAATAAATGAATAACAGTAATAATGATATCAAAATAAATCAAGAAAAATATAATCAGATGAGTATTTGAAAAGGAGTGAGAAGTAAAACTTATTTACTTCCACCCTTTGTCCTAAAGTAAATAGCATAATTAACTTCCTTCCATCGCTTACACACACACACACACGCACACACGTACACACGTACAAACAGCCACATACATGTCCTGTGCAGTACATAGAATATAAATGTACATACACGTCCATTCACACATATGTACAGACAGACACAAACACCTGTACCCACACACAAGCACACATAGTACACACATCATACAGAACGCGAATGCTGTGAGTAAGATGTACCTAACATTCTATAATATATGCACACTAATTAAACACTCACGCTAAATACATTATTACATATAAACATACACACGTAGCCTAATACCTTCATCCATTTACACATGTACAGTCCCACATATAAATCTACATGTACGATACGAGCACAATACACACAAACACTACACACAAACACTACACACAAACACAAACAAGCGAGACGAGCAAAACTAATCAATGCTAGGAAAGAAACGAACAATAGAAATAACCAAAATAAATGACGAGACATTTTCCCCTAAAGTAGCCCAGTGATTGGCCACACCTTCTTCATACTCACACCTCCTGAAAATCATATTTTTATACAGCATTTTAAACTGTCTCATATTTGGACATTACTTTAGTTCCACACTAAACCCGTTCAGTACTCTCACCCCGCATACTGATGGACAAAACACTTTTCTACCCGTTCCCTGGTGGTAGATGATGTTTTGCTCTGAACATTGTTTGTGTTGTTTGGTACTGCACAGTGTCAGTAAGCTTGAGTAATACTGTGTTTGTGCTGTCTGGTACTGCACAGTGTCAGTAAGCTTGAGTAATACTGTGTTTGTGTTGTTTGGTACTGCACAGTGTCAGTAAGCTTGAGTAATACTGTGTTTGTGCTGTCTGGTACTGCACAGTGTCAGTAAGCTTGAGTAATACTGTGTTTGTGTTGTTTGGTACTGCACAGTGTCAGTAAGCTTGAGTAATACTGTGTTTGTGTTGTTTGGTACTGCACAGTGTCAGTAAGCCTGAGTAATACTGTGTTTGTGTTGTTTGGTACTGCACAGTGTCAGTAAGCCTGAGTAATACTGTGTTTGTGTTGTTTGGTACTGCACAATGTCAGTAAGCTTGAGTAATACTGTGTTTGTGTTGTTTGGTACTGCACAGTGTCAGTAAGCCTGAGTAATACTGTGTTTGTGTTGTTTGGTACTGCACAGTGTCAGTAAGCCTGAGTAATACTGTGTTTGTGTTGTTTGGTACTGCACAATGTCAGTAAGCTTGAGTAATACTGTGTTTGTGTTGTTTGGTACTGCACAGTGTCAGTAAGCTTGAGTAATACTGTGTTTGTGTTGTTTGGTACTGCACAGTGTCAGTAAGCTTGAGTAATACTGTGTTTGTGTTGTTTGGTACTGCACAGTGTCAGTAAGCCTGAGTAATACTGTGTTTGTGTTGTTTGGTACTGCACAGTGTCAGTAAGCCTGAGTAATACTGTGTTTGTGTTGTTTGGTACTGCACAGTGTCAGTAAGCTTGAGTAATACTGTGTTTGTGTGTTCCTGATGAGCGGCTGTGTGAAGGATCCGTATGTCTCTTTTCTGAAGGATATTTATTGAAGAGAATGTGGTTTTGTAGTTGTTGCCCCAAACTTCAGCACAGTACTGCAAATAAGGAGAGACTAGTGAGCAGTATAGAGTATGGAGTTCTTTGCTATATTCAGCACTGCGATGTTTTTTGAGACTTTACTCTATATATGTTTGATATGTGGTTTCCAGCTCATTTTGTCGTCTATAATTACCCCCAGAACTCTCTCAATTTCTACCCCCTCCACTTTTATTTTCACCTGTGCGTTCGTTTTACTATTGCCAAATAACATTATTTTTGTCTTTCCTAAATTTAATGAGAATCTGTTGCTGTCAAACCATTTTTTTTTAATTAGTTCATTTCTGTAGTTATTTCCTCCTGCTGTACTATGTTGTCCCCTGAGTGAAAAATATTAGTTTCATCAGCAAACAGTACAAATGGCAGTAGCTTAGAAACCTTATACATATCATTAATATATAAAATAAAAAGTTTGGGACCCAATACTGACCCCTGGGGGACGCCACCAACAATCTCCAGACATGATGAGGAATACTCACCACCTTTACAAACTGCTGTCTCACACTTAAATAACTTTTGACCCAATCAAGTACTATTCCCAGGACACCATGTCTTTCCAGCTTATCGATCAATATGTCCTGGTTGATTGTGTCAAATACTTTCTTCAGGTCTATGAACACCCCTGCAGTATATTTCTTGTGGTCTATAGTATTGGTGGTTAGTTCTATTGCTTCAGTTATTGCCAGTGTTGTTGATCTATTTGATCTAAATCTATACTGATTCTCTGCAAGTATGTTGTGTTTTTCTAAGAATGAGTCCAATATGTTGTTAAAGAGTTTTCCCAGTATTTTTAAGGATTGTGGTACTAATGAGACGGGTCTATCGTTAGTGAAATGACGCTTGTTCCCAGTTCTATATAGAGGTATGACCTTGGCTAGTTTCATTTTATTTTGAAATGAGCCAGTTTGAAATGAAACCTTCCATATGTATGTTAATGGTTTGGAGATTCCTTCTATTACCCTTTTCACTAGTGACACATCACTATCATTACAATCTGTAGAGTTTGTATTCTTGCTTTTAGTGACGATATCCAGTATTTCCTGTTCTGTCACAGCTTTAAGAAACTAAGAACTAGGATTTATTTCTGGTATATAAGTATATAGATAGATATGTATAGGTATATGCTCTCCATAACTCCCAGTATCAGGGATCTGTTCTGCTAGTTCAGGTCCAACGTTTAGAAAGAACTCATTAAATCTGTTCACTACTTCATTCATGTTATCATTTTCCACCTTCTTATCAATAAAATACTTTAGGTAGACTATTGTGTGTATTGCTGTTTCTTATAATATTATTTAGTATCTTCCATGTTCCTTTAATGTTGTTTTTATTATCCTCTAATATCCTTTTATAATAATCTTTCTTACTCACTCTTATAATATTAGTTAACTTATTTATATATTTTGTATATTTTTGTTCTGCCTCTATAGTTCTATCTAATGAAATCGCTGTAAAGAGTATTCTTCTTTTTACATGCATTTTGTAATTCTGTTGTTTTCCACGATTACTATGATATGCTAGTTTTTTGTTGTATTTCCTAATTGGTCAGTGTTTATCATATAATAAGGTAAATATTTTTAGGAATTCATTATATATATGGTAAACATTGTTATCATTATATATTGCATCCCAACAGTCCATTCCTCTGTCTTTACTCGTCTGTAGTCTGTTTTTTTGTCAATTTTTTTCCAAGGTTTGTATTATTAACTGTAAATACTGGGAGATGGTCACTACTGTCACTAATCAATAATCCACTAATTTCCTTATTATCAATATCAGTTGTGAATATGTTGTCAATGAGAGGAGCAGAACTAGATGTAATCCTACTGGGTCTGCTGATTCTAGGAACATAGCTCATACTGTACATAGTATTAATAAACTCGTTTGTAGGTATATGGTTGCTGGTATTTTAAAGGTCAAAGTTCCAATCTGCACATATAAAAACTGTTTTACTATCGATATTTGAAAACATACTTTCCATCCATTCACTGAAGGTTCCAATGCTAGAATCTGGTGTTCTATATATACAGCTCACAATGATATTTTTCATATTTTTCTTGCAGATTTCAATTGACCAGCATTCCAGAACATTATCCACCACAGTGGTCGTTCCCTCTGGAACCTTGAACTCTAATGTTTTATCTCTATATAGAGCCGCTCCTCCACCCCCTTGGTTTTCTCTGTTTTTATATACGAGTTCATAACCCTCCATTTCAAAGTTTATTCCTCTTTCAATATTCATCCATGTTTCTGATATTGCAATGATATTGAAAGGTTGTGAAAAAGTATTCAGATAATCCTTCATTTCTTTGAAATTTGTATATAAGCTTCTACTGTTAAAATGAATAATTGATCATTTACCCAAAGATTTGACCTCCTGGTTCTATTGATCTTCTGTATAGTATCAGCAGGTATTGTTGATGGTGGAGAAAGAGTTCTTGTCCGGGTCTAGATCCTGTTCCACGTCCAGAATGTTGTAATCGGTGTACTCAAAAGTTTTCATCTCCAGTTCTTGGAGGTCACGTGTCCTCTGTGCGATGTGGTTCATGTCCCCAGGTGGACAGTGAGTTCTGTCAGTGCGTGAAGCCATGTTTGTGTTCTCGGTGTCCAGTCCAGTCCTAATCCAGTCCATGCCATGATGATGCAGTATAATCCAGTGACATTCATTGGTATTTGTCTAGTTCAGTGACGCTGCGTATGCAGATGACTCTGGCTTCCTCGGGGGTCCCGTTCAGTTTTATGAATACTTTGTAATTTGAAGTCCAAGTGTTCTGTATTTTTCTCAGTTTTATAAGTTGTGGTGCTCCAGGCTAAATCAGAAGGATGTCTGGAGAGGTGCTCATTCATGGAAACATTGGTTCCCTTCAGCTTCCTTCCTTGTTTCAGCAGGGCCATTTAGTACTTTGTGTTTGTGAACCGGAGTATTACCGCTGGTGTCTCACTGGCGGTTCTCCTGGTCAGAGGGTGGCAGGCCTCCATGTCATTACAGTCCAACTCCGTCCCCCTTGGACCGTAGAAACTCAGCCACCTGCTTCTCCGTGGAGTAACATCCAGCTCCACCCTCCTCTCCTCAACTTCCTCCATCCACGGTGCTTTCCTGGGGGGCACATGGCTGTCTTCACCGCTGACACCCGGATCCAGGCTAACGAGCCACTCCGGGTTGTCAGAACTCGTCTTGGTGGCGATATCAAAGAGTTCCCACGCTGTCAATCACCGAGCTGTCAGGCCGCTATGCTCGCACGCTGTACGAAGCGAGGGAAGCAGATCTCGGATCCGTACCGACGATCAAAGTGACTGATCATCAAGATCCGGTTTCAGATCAAAGAGACAGTTTAAGATACCATTTCCCACAACGGCGCACAAAAACATTCCTGGGAAAAGTTTAACAAGACTCCGTTCTACCGACACCGCGGGCGCCGGCGCTCAACACGCCAACGCGGCGTGTGATAAGTTGGATTGTTATTATGGTGACTGTCAAAATAAAACTACCAAGTTGGATTGTTGTTACGGTGACTGTCACAATAAAACTACCAAGTTGGATTGTTATTACGGTGACTGTCAAAATAAAACTACCAAGTTGGTTTGTTAATATGGTGACTGTCAAAATAAAACTACCAAGTTAGTTTGTTAATATGGTGACTGTCAAAATAAAACTACCAAGTTGGATTATTACAGTGACTGTCAAAATAAAACTACCAAGTTGGATTGTTATTACAGTGACTGTCAAAATAAAACTACCAGGTTGGATTGTTATTACGGTGACTGTCACAATAAAACTACCGAGTTGGATTGTTAATATGGTGACTGTCAAAATAAAACTACCAAGTTGGATTGTTATTATGGTGACTGTGAAAATAAAACTACCAAGTTGGATTGTTAATATGGTGACTGTCAAAATAAAACTACCAAGTCCGGGAAAATATGGACTGGGAGTCGTGACACTACAGAGGAAACGTTCTGATTGTCTCTACTGAGCATGTGCAGAACTGTTACAGTTACTATGGTCACAGTGCACAGTAGCAGCGTTAATGCCTTCTACAAGGAGCTGGGCCCTGAGCGTTCTCATTGGCTCTGAGCACCGTTGTCATGTAAACAAACGACCAAAAGCTTTGCCTTTTCATTTGAGCGCTGTATGAATGGAACCTTCAGTATTATAGTATCTGTTGAAGCGTTGTGTGCTACGTGTGTCACTGAATTCACCTTTGTTTATCTCAACATGCTGCCAGTCCGTCAGCGCCGACTCCTTCAAACCGTCAACAGAAGGATAACCTGTCCTCTGTTTTGTCATTTAACAGACCACAATTCAGGAAACTCCTCGCTGGACATTCTCCTGGCTCTGCTGCAAGCTGAGGGAGCCAAGATAGAAGAGGAGACAGAGGTGAGCTCTCGCTATACGTTTGTCCCTCTCACTTCCTGTCTGTCCCTCTCACTTCCTCTCGGTCTCTCTCTCTTCCTGTGTCTCGCTCTCTTCCTGTCTGTCCTCCTCACTTCCTGTCTCTCTCTCTCTTCCTGTCTGTCCCTCTCACTTCCTGTCCCTCTCACTTCCTGTGTTTCTCTCTCTTCCTGTCTGTCCCTCTCACTTCCTGTCTCTCTATCTTCCTGTCTGTCTCTCTCTCTTCCTGTCCTTCCCTCTCACTTCCTGTCTGTCTGTCCCTCTCTTTTCCTGTCTGTCTGTCTGTCTGTCTGTCTGTCTCTTTCACTTCCTGTCTATCTCTCTCTTTAGACCTGTCCTTTTTGGGGACATTTGTCTTTCTCTGCCTGTATGTCTCTTTCTTTGTCTGTTTTGAGGGGGCTCTCTCTCTCTCTCTCTCTCTCTCTCTCTCTCTCTCTCTCTCTCTCTCTCTCTCTCTCTCTCTCTCTCTCTCTCTCTCTCTCTGTCTCTGTCTCTCTCTGTTGCTCTGTCTCTGTCTCTCTGTGTCTCTGTGTCTCTTTGTCTCTGTGTGAGCTGGAATGAAGGTGTGATCTTTGAGATTTGAATTGAATTCCCAGGAGCTGTTTCCTTGAATGTTTCCCGTCTCGTGTTTCTGTCCTGGGAGTTTATCTGCTTCACACTGGTTGTCTTCAAATCCTTCCTGCCGCAGACGGAACGTCCAATAGCAGCTTGTTTTCCACAATCAGCTCTCCCTCATCCTTTCTTCATATTTGTCTTTCTGTCGTGAAGCGACGGCTCCGTTATTCCCTCATCAAACGCTATTTCTCAGAAAGGATCTGTAAATACTTGTGGTGAATATAAATGAAGAATACATCAACAACTTCTAACAAGTTCTGCAGTCTGTGCACTATGACAGGTTTCTGCAACCTTCATGACCAAAGGAGGCGTTTTTGTGATTTTTGCAGTAAATGAAATGTGTGTGGAGCCGCTGGAGCGTTTTAATGATGTGAAAAGAAGAAGAACAAAACCAAACATCTGACAGGAACTAAAAACTGATGTCGCTTTCATTAAGTGTCATGGCTTCACTTTAGAAATATTCCTTTACGTGTCTTTGCTTTTGTAGCCAATTTGATCTTTTCAGAGCTTTTACCTTTTAAAACATTTCAACATTTTAGCTCCGGTGCCTTTTCTCATGGTTGAAACAGTTTTAGCCTCATCAGCGTTTTTAACCATTTGGTCGACTGTTAAATGTCAATTTGACTTTCTTCCTACAATTTTAGTAGGGCTTCTTTTCGGTTTAGTTTTTTTCAGTTTGATCAGACTTCAGTGATTCCGGCTGTTTTAAGAATGGAGATTAGACCATTTAAGTTTACTTCTGTGTCACAGTCGTGTTATGAATAATTTCTTCAATTGATTTTGACCATTTCCAGTCAAACTTGGTGCTAAAGTGACGTTTTTCTCTCTCGATGCGTCCCCCGTCTTCCCACTGGAAGATAAATCAGCCACGACACTGAAACTGTCCTCCTGCCCCCACAGAACATGGCCGACTCCTTCCTGGACGGCGACGTGACGCTGGACTCCTTCATCGACTCGTACCAGAGCCAGAGGAAGCTGGCCCACCTGAGGCGGGTGAAGATCGAGAAGCTGCAGGAGATGGTGCTGAAGGGCCAGCGGCTGCCGCAGGCGTCCGTCCCCTCCTCCCGATCTCAGGACATGGCGGCGGCGGCCTCCATCCTCGCCGACGCCGACGGCAGCTCGTCCTCCCCGGTCCCGCAGCCCAGGAGGAAGCCGCCGCTTCCTCCGTCCCAGCCCGTCCCCACCCTGAATCCACTTCCTGCCGCCGCCGCGCCGCAGCCTCCTGCCTTCTACTCGCCGTACCCGCCCATCCCGCCCCGAACGGGGCAGCCGTTCCCCAGCGCGTCGGGATACCCCAGCCACTACCTCGCCCAGTACCCGCAGGCGCTGCCCCAGCGGCCGCCGCCGCGCCTGGCGCCGCAGCCCGGCTTCATCATGCAGTAGACGAACCAAGTTGCCACTCGGAGGAAGACGGCGGCGTGTTTGTGTCGAACGCTCCTGGAACTTCTCTATATCGTCCGCCTTCTTGGATTACGACCAATCACAATGCAGGAAGGCCGACCCGGCACCGGCTGGTCTGGTCGCGCTCAGCTGAAGCCGACCCCTCTGCCGTCCCCCCCCCCTCAATAAAACCTCTGTGGATTTGTGCCCGACTGCTAAAAACGCTCCCCGTAAAGTTAGAAATTTAATGTCGACGGTATCGACTCTCATGTTCGCCTGAGTCGGGGAGCTGTGAGGCAGCTGCAGGACCCCCCCCCCATTCCCCTTCAAAGAGGTCCCTGGACGTCTCATGGAGGGTTCCATTAGCCATTTAAGTCTTCAGCATCCCCGTCGTCCAGATGATGTTTATGCAAAAGGAGAGACCCGACTTACTGTGCAGTTTCCCAAAACACATTCAGGCAAAACAAACTGCATCTATGCTGCGACTTTCTCTTCTTTTAAATACACAAGGTACATAGAAATATTTGAATTTCAACACTCTTCTTCTGATCTAGTACTAATGGAGGTATGTTGATAGTAGCCAGGGTAGACTGATGGCGGTGTGGAGGTCCAGACCTGCCCGGTTGGAGACGCTCCGTCCCGGGGCCGCCGGCCGAGCCGACCAGAAGATTCCACGTCTGAACTGAAATGAAGGACTCAAGTATAGCCATACAGTACACTCCAGATGTGTTTGTTTTTTTTGTGGGTTTCCGTTGTGACGCAACACTCCTTTTTTTAAATTTTTTTTTGTTTTGTTTTGTAATTTTAACGACGTCTTGATCAGGAAACGAGGCCGGCGGGCCGTCGGATCTCACGCTCACTGTTCGCTTCTGCTGAGTCTTCTGTCGCACCAAAGACTCCCCGTCAGTCCGTGTACGTAACGACGTCGTTTAAACATATCCGTGTGTGAAACACTTCGACAGCTCGAAGTCTGGACCTGGTGAAGCCGCCCCGGCTTCGGCAGGACTTGATTTTTGTTTTAATGTCCGGTGCGATCCAAAAAGGAAAACAAGAAAAAGACATAGAGTTCCTTCCTCCTGTCGCTGTGCACTGTTGAAGAGCCACGAGTGCCTACACCTGACGTTGACCACGTCCTGCTGACTGCTCCAGTAGTTTCTCTACGTTAGACGTTTCCTGACGTCTCCTGCTGCTGAAGGTTCAAACCACCGGTCCTTCCTCAGCGCGGGAAGAAGACGAGGCCTTGTGGTGCTTCTCCTCCACAGTCAATTCAGACTTTTTGCATGTGATGTTTGTGCTGTTCTGTGAAATAACAGGGCTCTGGAGTACAGTCATATCTCTGTGACGAATTAAAAAAAACAAAACAAGAACACAAGCAGGTGACACTCCAGACGGAAGCAGAAGCTCCAGCGTCTCGACGAACCAGCATTTCTAACAACTAACTGATTAGATGATTGATTTGTGCATGGCCTTCGCTCTTTGTGTTTACATGATAGATTCTCTTTAATACTTTTTTTCATTTTTTTTTTTTAGCTGTTCAGCTGCTCTTTTCTCTTCGAACTGATCCTCTGCATCCATGGTTTTTATATGTGGTTGGTGATTCTTTCAGTGTAATGTTGTAGGTATTTACTTATCATGAATGTTTAAGTGGAATTTGATGCTATTTTCAAGTTCAATAAATCTCAAAGTTTTTGTATCTGTTTGTGTTTTTTGTTTTGTTTCTCCAACAGCTTCCTCATGCAGTCTGCAGAGAAGCACGCAGTTTACAGTGAACCAACAGCGCTATCTAGTGTTGGCTCGATGTAAAGATCAGTGACGTCAGAGACGGCCTCACGTCTCCTGCAGGTCCAACTCATCTTCCAGTTTAATACGTCTCTAAATGATTTTCAAAGTTCGATTTGGAAACAGTGACTATGTTCCATCATGTGGCTTCAGTGCGGAGTACTACTGTCCAAGAAAGAATCCATGCAGAGTGTGCTGTGCTACCAGTTGGTGAAAGTACTAGTGATATTTAAGTATTTATCATCCATCCATCACAGGACGGGTTCAGAGGGACAGCCAGCCAAACACACAAAGTCGCTGTTTTGGAACTGGTCTCACTGGGACAAAGCCGACTCATGCGCAGGGATACCATGTTGCCTCTTCATGTAATCCCCCTGCCAGCACTGGGCATTCTGGTAATTAGAAGGATATAGTGCTTCAGAATTCATCCCATCTTTTGTGTTTTTTGGGTCAGCTTCTGTTTATTACTATTGTTTTTATTCATATTATAACTGTAATTTGTAAAATAAATTATTGCACTGAATAAACTAAGAGCCCAAAGACAATTTGCCCGGTCCAATATGGCGGCGACGTTGACGTACGAACATGTATTTCCAGCAGTGCCAACGTCACTTCCGCTCCGGAGAAATCCCGTGTTTTTCCTCCCATTGTTCCATGAACGCAGCACGCGCACCACGTGCCTGGTTTCCATGGCACCGTCACCACGCCCCCCGCCCCCCGCCTTGTTGGAGGAAATCCGCCGCACTCCTCCTCGAGCTGTCAGATTATAGTTTAATCCGAGCGGGAGGAGTTGGAGGAGGGAGGATCCGCTGTCAAGACTCCGGCTGTCCGCTCTGCTGCATCTTCGGGAGGAGTCTCGGTGTTTCCTCCGGTGAATGAGCGCGATCCGCCGGTGCTGCTGTCACCGTTTCCCCGCCGCCTCACGCGGAAGATGCGCGCCGGGTGTCGGGCTGCCGCCGCCGGTTGCTGCCGCCTCCGGCACTCCGGTAACATGTTAGCGGCTAACTAGCTGGGAAAGAGTCCCTCAATCGGATTAGCGCTGTCGGGTTTAACAGGTATTATTATCTGCTCCTGACAGCTCCGCCACTTTTATTCTGGAACGTTTTCTTATTTTTTTATTTTTTTAAGTATTTTCTTTTCCTTTTCCTTTTCCTTTTCCTTTTTCTTTTTCTTTTCCTTTTTTTAATTTGGCACTTTAATTTCCCAGTAAATGTCGCTGCAGGCCAGCGGAGATTATTAGCCTCCTCTCGTTAATCCCGCTGGCCCCCCCCCCCCCTCCCCAGAACCCCCCGGGGTCCGGGCGGAGGTGTCGGACGCTGCTCCAGGCTCGCGGGGCTGAAGCAACACACTGACCTGATCTGACCCCCACCCCTAACACACACACACACACACACACACACACACACACACACACACACACACACACACACACACACACACACACACACACACACACACACACACACCCAGTCCAGGATGTCAGGGAAGGATAAAGACCGGGAGAAGCAGTCCACCACGGAGCGGCTGGTTAAAGGTGAGTCACTTTGCTGCTGATGTGGAAACAAAAGTTCACTTTCTCTCTTTTTGGAAACTTCTTCTTCTAACATCTGGAAGCAGGTGCGACTCTGAAGCTCCAGAATCAAGCCGGTTATTTTTCTTTAGTTTTCCAAGATGTTGAAAGTTGGAAACTTTACGTGGGATTTCCAGGAATAAACCAGGAATTCACCAATTTGAAGTTTGGCTCTTCGTAAGGAATCCAAGTATAGTTGGGGAAACTATATTTGGGGAGGAAGCAGGTTTGATTCCAACCTCCACATGTGGAAGTGCCCTTGAGCAAGACGCTGAAGCCCAAAGTGCTCTGAGAGCTTCATCGCCTCCACTGGCGTGTGAATGTGATCAACACTGGAAAGTGTGTTGGGAGGAAGTTGAAATCCACAATATGAGTGAAATCCAGTGAGCACTGGGTTCATGCACTTGGTAGAGCGGAATCGGAAGGTTGCAGGTTCGATTCTCCACATGTTCAAGTGTCCCTTGAGCAAGAAAGTGAATCCCGAATGGCTCCCAATGGAGGGACTGAGCTCCTCGCGTGGCCGCCGCCTCCACTGCTGTGTGAATGTGTGTGAATGGGTGAATGTGATTTCCAGGATGAAGCAGTTTGGCAGTACTCAGGCGGTGGTAGAGAGCCATGTAAAACTCTTTAATAGTCACATTTATGTAGTATAATCTCTACTCAGCCAGATTTCACAGCACAGCTGAATGTCTCTGTCACATGAAGTGGTGATTCCTACAGTCGGGGGGTTTTAGAGTCCAGAGCTCCAGACTGTCCACGTCTGTTATGTATTTAACATATTTGACTCATTACTAATGCTGAACTCAGGAAGTACCGCCCATAAACGTTGAGGGTGTTGAATTGTTTGTCCGATGCACCGCCATGCAGACGATTCTGCATCCATGCAGCGACAAAACTTAATGGATCAGAACTGAAGTTTCCCAAAGTTCCCAGCTTCACTTCCCATGAAGATGTCCCAGAGATGTTCTGTTGTTTTGGCCCCAGGAGGAGCAACCCAGTGCGAGTCTGCATGTTCTGCTGTGGCTCAAGGGCAAGGATTCCTCCTTCCTCCACTCAGAGCCGCTGCACTGGAAACAATACTCACTCATTCACACCAGTGGAGGCGGCGGCCATGCGAGGCGCTCGGCTCCTCCATTGAAACCGTTCAGGGTCTTGCTCAAGGGCTTTTCTACATGTGGAGAGATAGGGAATCCAACCTGCATCTCCTCAGACCGGTTCACACTGCGGGTCCAGTAGCCTTTAAACTCAATCTTTAAGGTTTGTCTTTGTGTTGCGGAGTATTCTGGATGAAAACGTTGATATTTTCATGACAACCAAACAGGAAGTAGTTAAAATGACTTAAGTCTCAATTTAAAACCAATTTCATGAAACCTTCTGGAGCAAAATCCAGTCAAATGTCCAGAAACTGTTCAACACCTTCTGACGGCTTCCAGGTGAATTCTGGTTTATTTTCGCTGATATTTCAGGTCTCAGTGTCGCCACTCCGTTTGTTTGTTTGTTTGTTTGTTTGTGGCGGTAAGAGCTGAGCTCAAGTTTCACACCCGGTCCTCCATCAGAAACATCTGAGTGTGTTTGACCCTCACATGATGCTGGGTCAGGGTCAGGGTCTGGTCTGGTCTGGGTCTGGGTCAGGGTCTGGTCTGGACAGGGTCAGGGTCTGGTCTGGGTCTGGGTCAGGGTCTGGTCTGGACAGGGTCAGGGTCAGGGTCTGGTCTGGGTCTGGGTCTCGACAGAGTCTTGGTCCAGGTCCAGGTTTCAGACTGAGAATCAATAAAACGACTTACAAATTACTGAGTTACTGAGTGTTTCTGAGTTCCTACAGCTGACGGTACAACGTTCAGCCGTTTGAGGAATGTGAGTGAAGACGATGACGATGAGGAAGATGAAGATGTTAACGTTCGAAGTCAATTGACGGATGGGTTGACGATGAAAGTACCAGGCAGAATACTTGTATTTGTAGTCGTTCTCGTAGTAACAAGCCTCACTGAGCCAAGGATGTGAAGCAGCAGTGGAGGACAAGTCTGGGCGTAGCCCCGCCCCCTCCGTTAGCCCCGCCCCACTAGCCCCGCCCCCTGCCGCGGAGCCACACGGTGCAGACCACGCCGTCCTGACATGTGGTTTGATTAAGAAGTGCAGGTTTTTGAAGAAGACGTGTAACTTGGTGTTTAGTGAAGATTAGAGAGGAGTCTTATGATCATGAGGTGTCGGAGAACGTTCTCGAGCTCAGCAGGAGTTGAACTTGTAGATTTAGAACCTCTAGAGTTACTTCTAGAGTTATGCAGAGTGTGGATGAAGCTGCTCAGGTGACAACAGGTGAAGGTGTTGTGAACGAACAGGTACGAGTTGTAACTGGTTCCTGGGAGAATCTGCTCCAGTCGTTTAGTTTTCTAGTCAAAGAGTGATACCGGGGAGGAGGTCAGTAGGCGTAAACGCTACGCTAGCGCCGTCACGCCTGCTAGCGCCGTCACGCCTGCTAGCGCCGTCACGACGTCACGCCTGCTAGCACCGTCACGCCTGCTAGCGCCGTCACGCCTGCTTGTGCCGGGCTAAACGGGGACTGGACTACACTCCGGCTTTGAATTGTTTATCTGACATGAGAGCAACAGTCCTGCAGAGACGGAAACTTCCAGAAGCTTCCGCAGCACCAGATCAGTGTGTGTACGTAGTACTGCATGTAGTACTGAATGTAGTACTGTATGTAGTACAGAATGTAGCCTCCAATGAGGTGTGAATGTGATAAGCTTCGTAAAGCGCTTTGGGGCTGTTGTCAGTGAAAAGGTGCTACATAAGTGAGTCCATTTATCATTATCATTTATTAGTACTGAATGTAGTACTGAATGTAGTACTGAACGTAGTACACCTGAGGAAGATCCGATCACTTCACTGATCAATAGAAACACTCCATGGTTTCAGGCAGCGAGCCTCCAGCCGTCATTTGGACGGACGAAGTTCAGAAAAGACGGCTGATTAAATAGTGACGTGTTTCTCAAAGTCTCTGAATATCTTTAACGTCCATCACTACTTGTCACCGTCTGATTTTGTTTAAATTCCTGTTTTTTCACCAAATTATAGTGAATCATCAGCTCGAGTAAACAACTGGCAACGGGCTTCTGGTTTGTATTACGCCCAGTAACGAGCAACGTGATTGGTCAATTGATACCATGTAGGCTATACGTTTTCAAAGGCAGGCTCTGATTGGTTCATAATTCTCTGGCTCATCCTGGTGCGTTCAAATGCTGAAGCAGAGAGGAGGAATTTAGAGGAACGTCTAATTCTATCTGCAGAATCCACACAGGTGAGACTAATAAGTGTGGTACAGGTACAAGTACAAGTACAAGTTTATTAGACGCATCAGCAATAATGTCACGAAGAAAAGGAAATATATTACTGTTAAGAAGCAAAATGTTCCCGTCACAATGTAGTATTTATAGTCCAGAATGCATTAGAATGCACCATTTATGGTCTCATTAAATTTTTTTATTTTTATTTTTCAGCCAAAAGCAAAATGACGTCACTGTCGAGTCCAAAAGTCACATTTTTCTTCAATAACTGGATCCAAATATAAAAAGCCAGCATTGCCTTGATTTTGCTGATTTTCAATCTGTCGCTGACATTATGTCATTTTGACGCCTCAAACAACAACATGGTGGCGCCTCAAACACGGTGGTGCCTCAAACAACAACATGGTGGCGCCTCAAACATGGTGGCGCCTCAAACACGGTGGCGCCTCAAACAACAACATGGTGGCGCCTCAAACACGGTGGCGCCTCAAACAACAACATGGTGGCGCCTCAAACAACAACATGGTGGCGCCTCAAACAACATGGTGGCACCTCAAACATGGTGGCACCTCAAACAACAACATGGTGGCGCCTCAAACAACATGGTGGCGCCTCAAACATGGTGGCACCTCAAACAACAACATGGTGGCGCCTCAAACATGGTGGTGCCTCAAACAACAACATGGTGGCACCTCAAACATGGTGGCGCCTCAAACAACATGGTGGCGCCTCAAACACGGTGGCGCCTCAAACAACATGGTGGCGCCTCAAACAACAACATGGTGGCGCCTCAAACAACAACATGGTGGCGCCTCAAACAACAACATGATCGTCGTTTAGTGTTTCTAAACAAATCTGGGGCCTCGTCTAAAATACATTGTGTAGGATTCCTGCTGCTAAAACGAGTTTGTGCGCCCAACAGCTGAAGGTGGCGAGCGCCGACCAAATATTCGATTCAGTGAAACAGTGCGTCCGCACCCTGCACACTCTTCCCTTTTCTGGGTCCCAGTCCACCTGGAAGGTTGACAGGTCAGATCTCACCTCTACACACTTTCTACCATCACTGGTCAATCAAAGTACCTCAGGAATATTTCTGCCTGTCAATCAGCTGATCGACGGCATTTTACCATCAATCCGTTGAGAAAAGAGGAGGAACAGGAATTTAATGTGGAGAGAAACAGTCATGAGGAGGTGGAGGTCAGGAGAGGATCTTATCTGGTGTCAGTCGGAGCTTCACTAATAAAAGAACAACCAGATCAGCAGCTCGTCGTCACTCCTGGGAACACTGAGAGTGAGAGATCAGTGACTGTAGAGGTGGAGGAGAAGAGTCTGATCTGAAGGTGGAGGACAGAGGAGAGTGACATCATGGAGAGAGGAGAGTGACATCATGGAGAGAGGAGAGTGACATCATGGAGGAGGAGAGTGACATCATGGGCAGAGGAGAGTGACATCATGGAGGAGGAGAGTGACATCATGGGGGAACGTGACATCATGGAGAGAGGAGAGTGACATCATGGAGGGAGGAGAGGGACATCATGGAATTGGAGCACTTTCAAAAAGTTCCCTCTTGGGTGCCACCCATCCATCCATCCATCCATCCATCCATCCATCCATCTATCTTCTCCCTCTTCTCTGTTCCCGGGTGGTGGTGGTGTCAGTCAGAGCACCATCACCCAGATCACATTGCACCATTAAGAACCTTCCTGCAGGTGGAGAGCCCACAGGAAGGTGGCGCCCGGCGTGGGACATGAACCCTCTACCTTGAGATGGAGAGTCTCCTGCTCTAGCAGCTGAGCTGGCCGGGGCTCTTAGGAACCAATTCCAAGTTGTTCCCTGTGGCTCTGAGCAGCGTTCTGTAAACAGAAAACACAAGTTTTCAGGCATGTGAGAAAAGTGTGTAAAGTCCCGGTCGATGAAAAGCTTGTGAGCTTTATTTAATGTCAATATAGAAAAAAAAGAAAAGAAACGAACATATAATCTGCCCAAAAGATCCAACAGATTTATTATCCGAGGTTTTCTCATGTTCAGATGTTTAGTTCAGTGTGACGAGCTGGTGGCAGTAAGACGTCTTAGCCTGCAGACTAACAGACTAATGCTGCTGTGTTGTGTAAGTCAGTTAATCTCATTCACTTTGACCTGCTTCCTCAATCATCAGGTTTTTAAATCATCTGGTTTTTAAATCATCTAATTATTAAATCATCTGGTTTATAAATCATCTGGTTTATAAATCATCTGGTTTATAAATCATCAGGTTTCCTCCTCAGTTATCCTCAATCAAACATTGTGTTTGACTCCGTCACTTTTTAATCCAGTTTGTCTCCATATCCTGTGTTCAAACTGACCGCCGAGACCCAACTCTCTCTCACACACACACACACACACACACACACACACACACACACACACACACACACACACACACACACACACACACCCCCCCAGATGACCGACTGATAGAAAGGAGGACTTGGCCCGCTGCCGCTCTGATAATTAGAGCGATCTGAAGTGGACTTGAGGATTCACCCAGCCACAGCCTGTTCATCCATTCATCTCCGGCCAGCCGCGGCTTTTGTAATTCAATCCCGCCCCATTGTGTGTATTTTAAACAATCGCTGGCCGGTGTGTCTCCTGAACACGAGGTCCAGGGGGGCGGGGCCTTGTTGGTGGTGGTGGTGGTGGTGCTCCACCGCCTCACCCTGCGCCTCTGGATTGAAGAGTCCATCAAACATTAATGCTAATTAAGCTCTGCAGTCTCCCATAAGGAGACACTGTCAAAGCCAAGGCAGCTTATTATTGTATTCATCAGCATATTATTTTGAACCAAACATTGTTCCTGGGCGGCGGGGGGGTGGGGGGGCAGAACGGAGCAGCCGGCGCCACTTTGACCAGTCGGGGTTTTTCACACTGTTTGAACAGCAGGATTCAGTTTGCTGAGGTTGTTCTCTATCTATGTTTGAACAGCCACCATTGTACAAGCAGATCAACACAGTAGTGATGAGTATTGTTGGCAGTATTGTCATGGGACTGCTGGAGGAGACTCTGTCCTGGAGCTGTTTGACGTGGGGGACTGGTTCTCCTGATGGTGGAGCTACTGCCAGGCGCTGAGGCAGAGCGCTTCACGGTCTGGTTCCCTCATCATGCACCTCGTTCTGCGTCTTCCTGTCTTCAGGCTTTCGCTCACGTCAGAGTCTTTTCTTCAGAGCGACGAGGTTTTTAAGTAAACAGCCCCTGGATCTGGAGGCTAATAGAGGCTTTGCCTAATCTGTTCTTAAGGCTCGTCCCTCAGCTTAGTGCGCCGCTCTGCTGGCGACACTTCCTGTTTATTTATACCACAAAGCATGACAGCCTGTCCTCAGCAGTGTGTGTGTGTGTGTGTGTGTGTGTGTGTGTGTGTGTGTGTGTGTGTGTGTGTGTGTGTGTGTGTGTGTGTGTGTGTGTGTGTGTGTGTGTGTGTGTGTGTGTGTGTGTGTGTGTGTGTGTGTGTGTGTGTGTGTTGTCTACTGCAGGCATCAGATACCTGCACCCCCCCATTATTACTCCAGCATTAAAAACAGCATCTTGGAAATGACCCTAAAACCCCCTGAACTCTGAGATGGAATCCAGACGGAGTGACAAGCACTCTGGAGTACGTCTCTACTCTGCACTCTGGAGTACGTCTCTACCTTGGACTACGTCTGCACTCTGGAGTACGTTTGTAATCTACACTCTAGTACTTCTTTGCTCTGGAGTACGTCTATTCTGGAGCAAGTCTGTAATCTACACTCTGTAGTGCTTCTTTGCTCTGGAGTACGTCTGTAATCTAAACTCTGTAGTACTTCTTTGCTCTGGAGTATGTCTGTACTCCAGAGCAAAGAAGTACTCTGCACTCTGGAGTACGTCTGATTAGTAAATGCTCCCTCACTAAAAGCTCATTAAAGCCTTTTTCATATTGCACTTTGATTCTGCTGCACGTGGGCGTGATGCCACTTGCTGAATGTCGCTCTCTCCCTCTTCCTCTCTCTGTCTCTCTCTCTCCATCTCCCTCTTGCTCTCTCTTGCTCTCTCTTGTTCCACACCACATGATTTTATGTATTTCAGTCTGAACTTTCCCAACACTGCCTGTCAATCACTCTAGTGTGGGGGAGGGGGGGGGGGGGGGCACCTGGCACACCTGAGAGCAGCATGAGACCCCGTGAGGAGGAGAGGGGGAGATGAGGTGGTTTTGATTCTTTATTTTGTATATTTACAATCTCTTTTTTCATAATACAATTCCAATTTTAAATATTCTAAAGAAATAAAAGTTTATTTATCTTTAAAAGGGTATACTTGCATTATTATACCATTATTAATATATTAGTGGGAAAAATAGTATCAAAAGGGCAATATTGTCGTTTATCGTAATAATTTCTGGGACAATTTATCGTCCAGCAAAATTGTTATCGTGGTATGAGGGTGAACGACGGGCTTTATTAAAACTCATCTCCAAAACCTGAGCCGGGGCTGGCAAAAAAACCATTTCATCAATTTATCAAATTTGTAGTGAGAGTTTTGGCACTTTAGTCGTTCCGTTCTACCGTTCCTTTTGAGTTTCCGTAGTTGCTGTTGTACTTTTGTTTAAACCTGGTTAAAGCTTGAATTTATTGAATGACGGAGCCTCATGTACTTTTTCTTTTGGGATTGTTTATCTGCACTCGAGCTCTGAGGACAAGCACAGCAATAAAGTTGCACTTCCGGCAATATATCTGATGTCTGCAGTCATTTTTCAGTTTATTGAGAAAGAAAATCTAATCGAAACTCGAATTTCCCTTTAAATAAATCCTACATTTTTATTTTTTTAGGCCAAATCGCCCGGCCGTAACCTGAGCCAAAGGTCAACAGGGGAGGGTGGTATTGTACAAGGTACATTGTGTGGTGGTGAGGTGGCGGGGAGGCGAGGTGGCAAGGCGGCGGGGCGGGGCGGCGAGGCGATGAGGTGGCGATGTGGCGAGGCGATGAGGTGGCGAGGCGGTGGGGCAGCGAGGCGGCGGGGCAGCGAGGTGCAAAGGCGAATTACAGTGTTTTCAGCCGTATCCATGGAGACTAACATTGTTTTTAAAACGTCTACTCTCATGTCAGGAACTTGACAAGATGTATTTTTTTTTTCTTTCCTCAACTTTCTGGTCACTGAAGCCAAGACGCTGGTGAACCATCACCGCTCATCAATGTCCAGCTCTTCTTTTCCAGCAGTACCAGTGACGTCACACACTGGTTAAGGATCGGAACAAGAACCAACCAGCAGTTCTGAGTGTTTATTATCACAGTCTGATCACAGGATCCCGGCGGTGTGCTGAAGACACCAGCTGGAAGGGTTGAATTTATGGTGAATCAGCAGTTGTGTTGCCAGATTTCTTTGGCAAAGACAATCGTGATGGTCCTGGTGTTTGTGTTCAGTCATGTGAGATCACATAAAGACGCCTGTAGTTCAGCCTCTGGGTTTCCTCTAGAACTCAGTCGCTTCCTGGATCCTAACCTGTGATTGTGCTTTGCTCTTTCTCTTCCCCCCCAAACAGCGGTGCCATACCCCCCCCAACACAAGCTGACTATAAAAGAGCTCTTCGAAGACGGCAAACCAAACGCCGAGCTGCTCCGCAACCACCTGGTGAAGGAGGGCCGGGTGGAGGAGGAGTTGGCTCTGAAGATCATCAACGACGGAGCCAACATCCTCCGCCAGGAGAAGTGCATGCTGGAGGTGGAGGCGCCCATAACAGGTAGGCGGACAGAAAACGACTGTGTCAGAGCCGATACTGGGAGGAGTCGGGACCCCAGCAGAAAATCAAAAAGAGAAAGACGAGACTTCAGCTGGAGGTCCAGGGTTCACACTTATCGTACTGCTCACATGGACTGCATCCTTCACCAAGACACCCAATCCTTTAGTCTTAGCACTTCACTTCTGTCGCCGACCTTGACCTTTGTTATTTGAAGACTGTGCTGAGCAGCAGGAGTTACATTCCTCCGATGTGACCACATGAAGCCATTTGCAGGAGGCGGACCTGTCATTCAAGACGTGCTCTAAAGACACTATATGCAGCACCGCCTGTGGTATTCTTATTCTTATTGCTCTGGTATGGTTCCCAGTGAGGGCCGAGTGTGTGCTGGCTCCCCTGTGGCAGCTCACACTCGGCCCTCACTGCAGGCTGTCCAGTCATCAAGGAAACTCTCGGCCTCCACAGCTGATATTTTCATGGAGTCGGTCCAAAGCAGCCAAACCCAGCCGCCATTATCCACATCTGCTCTTTAGCACCAGCCTCCACTGATTCCCGTCCTGAGGAGACTCTGACTCCTTGTTTTATTCAAAGCAGCACGAGTTTGTGCAGCAGTTTGAGCTGCAGGAGCTGCTGTGTTGGATCAAGTCAGCCCGGCATGTCCACCTGCTGCTTTCTATCCCACACACACCAACAGGGTTCTCCTCTCAGGAGTCATAAAGTTTTGGCTGAGTGGTGTGTGAACCTCAACAAATACACACTGAAAAAGGACATGCTTTTCTTTTTTTAAATGAAGCTGAATACATGAGTGGCTTCAGTAATAATAACTGTTGATGGAGGTGACTGGTGAGGACCTCGTCCTAACCCCACACCTCACCCTGACCCCAACCCTAACCCTAACTGGTGAGGACCTCGTCCTAACCCTAACCCTAACCCTAATCCCACACCTCACCCTAACCCTAACCCTAATCCCACACCTCACCCTAACCCTAACTGATGAGGACCTCAGCCTAACCCTAACCCCACACCTAACCCAACCCTAACCCCACACCTAACCCTAACCTCAGCCTAACCCTAACCCCACACCCAACCCTAACCCCAGACCTAACCTCACCCTAACCCTAACCCTAACCCCACACCTCACCCTAACCCCACACCTAACATAACCCTAACCCAGCAGAGACATGAAGCGCATCAAGACGTTTTGCTAAAGTGGAAACCGTTTTCACAAGAAACTGCCAAGAGTTTGCCAGTCAAATCAGAAGGGATTTTGGTGGAGGGGCTGATCGTCAGCAGCAGGGACACAGTTTAATCTGAAAGCTTCTAGTTTAAGCCAATACTTGCTATTGTGCCATCCGACAGTTAGTTACCATTGTTTGGTGATTTTGTTTGAAAGAAACTCTTAAAAATGCAGCAAATAGACACTTTATTAAACTTCTTATGAATGTTACTCTACTGAAAAGCTTTCCTTCAACCCCAACACGCTTGTGTTTATGCCCACGAGCCAGAGCAGCAGCAAATAAACCACGTGAGTTCAAATCAGCTTTTCTTCTCCGCTGAAATGTCGTCAACACTCTCCTGCCTGCAGCTGGTTGGACGACCATGTCGTCCAGTAAAGTTGGTTGGATTCTTAGAAAAGTGGAAAACGATCATCATGAGGGATTCCTTCAGTCTATATTGTTAAAAAAGATCAAATGTTCTCAGTTGATCCTTCAGCAATCGGCCGTAACATCACGAGTGGAAAAAGGCATTTCTTTATCGTAGCACCTGTTGAAATGGAGCAGCAAGTTTAAGAAGTGTCAAGAAAACTCAGCTAACCCTGCTCAAAGGAAGGCTTCTTCTATATGTGATATTGAGGCTGATGGGATGACGGCGTGTTGGACTGTATTTCCAGCTCCAGATATGGAGGATTACATTCTTGTACAGATTACTGCAGGTTTGGACTCTTTGGAAAAACCATAAATGTGAATTTCAATTTTCTTGAATAAATTGTAGAAAATAAAGTGAAAATCAGAAAACATGTCCACGTTTCTTTTTCTTGTACTTCCTGATTACTGCAATAATTTCCCATAGTTAGAGTTCAAACCGCGGCGCTGCAAAAGCTTTCACTTAAACTTTGATTCAGTTTCACTTAACACAGAAATGTTTGTCGTTTGTAGGGAGCGACCGAGTTAAACCAGAGAGACGTGTCAAGCTCTGGTTGTGTTTGTGTGTCGGCAGTGTGCGGCGACGTCCACGGGCAGTTCTTCGACCTCATGAAGCTGTTTGAGGTGGGGGGGTCACCCAGTAACACGCGTTACCTCTTCCTCGGAGACTACGTGGACCGAGGCTACTTCAGTATTGAGGTAAGCTGCTGTGTTGTGATGGGGTGGGGGGTGGGGGGATATGTTCCCCTGTTGTTTGTGATGGGGTGGGGTGGGGGATTGGGGGGGGGGGTAAATGTTCCTGTGTTGTTTGAGCCCCCGGAGCCGTTTGGCAGCTGCACTTCTTCAGGGATTTTCACTGTAAAACACGTTTCCAGCTTTGTCTCTGTTTTTGTTCCGGTTGAAGGCGTCCAGCTCCTCTCCTGGTTCAGAACCAAACGTCTCCTGGTTAAAGGACCGAGACAAAACTAGATATTTCAGGTTGCAACTGATCAGACCCTCTAATTTTCTTTATTCTTGTGCCCGTCTGAGTGGCAAGGAGCAAAGGTTACTATCCAAGGTGGCCGCTTAATGTTGTTATTATTAATTATTTTATTCTACTTTACTTTACTTTTTCTGCCAGTAACTAGTCCCACTCCGTTGGGAGCAGGGACACAAATAGCACATCAACACAAGCAGAATGAGCAATAGGTTGCTCCAACTTTTCTTAACGATTGGAAGTGTTTACTGTGGATACGTGTCCCATAGGTAGTGGACAGGAGAGGCTCCTCGTGGAGGTGAAGGGAGACGCAGGCACAACTTTTCCTCTGGGATTTTTTTATTTTATTTTATTCACATTTCACATCCTTCTCCCCTGAAAGCGAACATTAGATTGATTTACTTTGTTCTGATACAGAAAAGAGGAAAACTGCCTCGATGATGGGTTTTCTTCAAGATTACTGCTTTTTTAACTCCATCTTGGTAGAAAGAACCCAACAGAACATCTGGCCTCAACCGTAAACTGAACCTTTCCTTCTACGTTGACCAAGTAACCTGGCCAGGAGTCACGTTGGGTGACGGTTGGATTCCTCCTGGATGGAACCTTGTGGAAACATTTATTCCCATTTGATCAATGGCGGAGGAATGTCTGGGAGCCGTCAGCGGGCCGGACACGCCCTCGCCACACGTTCTCCTCCATGCTGGGTCATCGCTGACATTTGGCCCACCTGGTGGAGGAGCTTCGTCGGCCGGAGGCGTCGGCCTCCGGCCGTCTGGACTCACTCAGCCAACGTCCAACTCCACCATCAACCGGCAGTTGCTGGCGTTCCTCCACAGCCTCCCAATATCCACCAGCTCATTTTGTACTCCTAAAATTACCTCCTTTTATACATTCTGATAAAACCGTGACGACCGAGTGCGCGTCGCAGCGTTTCATAAAGCCTCAACGGCAGGAAGACCGAATTCAACGGAGTTAGCATGCGAAACCACACGTTGGTGCTGTTGGTTGTTTTTGGAATGAAACCACACACACACACACACACACACACACACACACACACACACACACACACACACACACACACACACACACACACACACACACACACACACACACACACACACACACACACACTACGTGAGCAACGTTAACAGTATGAACAGACATCAGACTGGTGACTCTGTTAAACCATCCATGTAGAGGATGGCGCTCCAGTCGTGACGCTCTGGAGGCACCGTCGTTTGAGTTGGACACCCCCTCACACACATGCAGAACAGCTGTGCTCTACAGCCGTGGTAAACGTGTGCAGCAGCAGCAGCGTCTTCGTCAGTAATGAGACGGAGTCCGAGTGATTTGGAAAGCTCCACCCTGAGAGCCTTTCTCAAAAGGTTGCGTTGTCTGCGGCGCCGATCACCAAAGTTTAGCGTTTTGACTGGAACTGGTGAAGTGTGAGGCAAAGCAAATGTATTTGTACAGTATAATTATAATTCCTGCCCCATGATAAAACCAATCCATAGAATATAAACACAAGCATGAATTGATTACATTAAAATTAGAACTGCAGATAAAATCAACCAATTAAAACATAAATAATTGTAAACAGGCTATAAAAGACAAGAAAAATATTTGCAATGAAAAGATAGAGCGAGAGAAGAGCGATGCAGGGATAAGAGGGGGAATGTCAAACCAAACTGAACACAGATGTAGAGATACAGCAGTAGAGGGAGAGGATAGAGACGTGTAGGAAGAATAAATCAGCTCGGGGATCATTTACAGGAACATTTGAGAGAAACACTCATGTCGTCTTCTGTGCAACAAAGAAGCCAAAGTTAATACTGAACTTCATTGTGAGTCAGAATAAATGACCGTAAAACTGACATTCACACTCTTCCCACACCAGCAGCCTGGTTTTTAATTTATTTTTTCATATCCAATCTTGATCAACTTCATTGCCATCTGGCTCATTTACTGTCTTTTTTTCTTTCTTTCTTTCTTTCAGCACCAAGTTTTGTCAGAACATTTTCACTTGCCAGTTTCAATGATGCCTCTTGTTTAACACCTTAAAGTGTTACTGGGCTGGGGAATGAAGAAAACACACAAAGTAGATCAAAATGATGAATCGTTGGAGGTCTGCTTAAAAGTGGGTCACCGTTGAAAGTGTCTTCATGCAAACAGGCAGAGGTCTGAATAAAAGCACTGCAGTGGCTTATTTTAACCCCTTCCTGTGTGCACTGGGCTCCCTGGAGGCGGCTGCAGGCAGAAACCTTGGGACGCTGAGGTTTCACCACGGCCTCAATTTTACCATCTGCTCTCCTCCTGATCGTCGCCACAGTAATTCAAAAGACAAGCAGGGAAAGGGTCAAAGGTCAAAACGCCTGGGACCCTGAGGTTAAAACAAGGAGCTTAAGATAACAACGGCTTATTGGCTCGTATGGCGCCGATCCTGGAGGGTGAAGCGGCAGCGTCTCACTCTGTGTCCAGAAAAACTCAATACGCGATTCATTTTGACGTTTACATTGAAAACTGCACCGCGGTGTCGTGGGCGGGATCGTCGCCTCGTACAGATCAGCTGATCCCAAACCGCTGCAAGTCTGCGTTGGGTTCTCAAGGCCTTTCTATGCTGTGTGTGTGTGTGTGTGTGTGTGTGTGTGTGTGTGTGTGTGTGTGTGTGTGTGTGTGTGTGTGTGTGTGTGTGTGTGTGTGTGTGTGTGTGTGTGTGTGTGTGTGTGTGTGTGTGTGTGTGTGTGTGTGTGTGTGTGTTGTTTCTATTAGAGTTGAGCGGTCTGTTTTTGAATCACATCGTCCAATCAGCGCCGTCTTCCTTCTGAGACGGTTGCATTTCATTACTGCCAATTGTAGAATTCATGCTAATGAGAGTATCAGTTACTTTAATCATGTGTAGCATGTAGCATCGCTGATGTGTGAGCCTGAAGCTCTTTAGCATGTAGCATGTAGCATCGCTGATGTCTGAGCCTGAAGCTCTTTAGCATGTAGCATGTAGCATCGCTGATGTGTGAGCCTGAAGCTCTTTAGCATGTAGCATCGCTGATGTCTGAGCCTGAAGCTCTTTAGCATGTAGCATGTAGCATCGCTGATGTCTGAGCCTGAAGCTCTTTAGCATGTAGCATGTAGCATGGCTCAGAGTTACGTGCTGAGGAGGTAAACTCCTGAGCGACATCGAGCTAACTCTGCTGGTGATGAAGTTGCTGGTGATGAAGTTGCAGGTGATGAAGTTGTACAAACTTTCTTTCTCCTCCTGATATTTTGTCAGAACATAATTTACAGATTGTCTTACGTTTCACGTTCTCATTGTTATTAAAGAATCTCCAAACTGCTGACGCATGACGTCATGTAATATTGTATCTGGGAGGTTTTTTACGCGTCGTCTCTTTGGTATCGGACCGATACTGGTACCGATATCTGTGCATCCCTAATTTCTATGGCAACCATCGACTGGAAACGGGAATCGTTTTTCTGTTTTTCCTTTTTTTTTAAATCAGATTTCTTCTTTAATTTTTTATCTTTTTTTCCTGGGGAAAAGTGAAAAGAAATAATAACAATTTAAATCATGTTAGTTTGACCATTCTTTCTCTAGCATTTCTTTTAAGTATTCTTCCCATTCTTTATTTTTTTTCTGTTTTCAGTAAATCCGCCTGCTCCTGCTGTTTTACCTTATTTATCTCTTTTTATCCTGAAGCTTTGAAAATCAGTGCGGAATGCAAGTAAAACAAAAATGAAAGTAAAATGTTAATTCCCAATGATCTTCTGAAAGCTTCATAGAGCCGCTGCAGAGAAGCTGAAGAGCCACAGGTCACGGACCCCTGAATTAATAATGCTTATTGAGGAACTCAGTGGAATAAATCTGCATGTTGTGTAGAACAACAACAACAACAAAACTGCAACGTGGTAAATTGTGATCTAAAAGCCAGAGGAAAGCGATTTGCTGGAGCTGAAAATCCTTTTCATTTTAAAGGCCACGGAGCTTCACCAACACATAAGACAGATATAGGAGAGCGGATAGCGGGATGTGGTTACCATGGCAACGTGAAGAGTCACCGTAGTCTGCTGGAGTAGGGCACAGCCATCGGAGGGCTGCAATTTACCAAAGTGTGTGTGTGTGTGTGTGTGTGTGTGTGTGTGTGTGTGTGTGTGTGTGTGCGTGTGTGCGTGCGTGCGTGCGTGCGTGCGTGCGTGCGTGCGTGCGTGCATGCAGCTTTCCCCATGTCACCTCTATCCACTCCGAGTCACGCCCCCTTCTCTCCCACCTGCCCCCCCTCGGAAGGGGGCGACCCTGACCGACCCCGGCGGGGGGAAGGGGGCGACCCTGACCGACCCCGGCGGGGGGAAGGGGGCGACCCTGACCGACCCCGGCGGGGGGAAGGGGGCGACCCTGACCGACCCCGGCGGGGGGAAGGGGGCGACCCTGACTGACCGCCGCGGTCGGTCATGTGAGAACAGGTCCTCTCTCACGTTGCAGCTGATCAGACGTGTCTCCAGCCCCCGAGGACGCAGTGTCAGCAGGTTTCCTTACGACAGCAATTGATTTCTATTCAAATCTCCCGTCGACTGTTTCTGGAGAGCGAAGCGGCGACTCAGTCCAACAAACTCGTGTCCATCAAGGCTGCCGTCAGGAGAACCAGAGCGGGGGGGGGGGGGGGGGGGGTATTTAATGTCACAACCTGGAGTCCTTTATGCAACAGGAGTTTATTGAAAAGTAAAGAGCAGCAAAGCAACCAGCAACCCCCTCGCGTCTTCTGCTCTTTATATCCGTCCTCCTGACGAGTTAAAAAGTCAAAGTGAAAGTGCAGACTGGCGGCCGGCCAGCTGGAAACAAACTCAGTCCTGAGCAGCTTTACGCTCCGTTTACACTGCAGCTCCCGTCAAGACACTTCCTGTTTACTTTTTCCTTTCTGAAAACTTTACAGAGCAACATTTTAAAAATGATGTGCGTTTCGGGTCTGCGTTTACACAACAACGGCACTCGCAGCTACTGAAAACGCAACTTTTTGAAAACGCTCCGTCTCCATGGAAACAAGGTGAAATAAGACTTTATGAAAATGTTCGGGCTCCGTCTCCTTGTCGATGACGGAAACGCTGCGACTGCTCATGCTCACACTCATCCTCACGCTCACGCACATGCTCATGCTCACACTCATCCTCACGCACATGCTCATGCTCACACTCATTGTCACACTCATGCTCACACTCGCACTCATGTTCACGCTCATGCTCACACTCATGGTCATACTCATCCTCATCCTCACACTCATACTCACACACATTATCATGCTCATCCTCACGCACATGCTCAGACTCATGCTCACACTCATGCTCATCCTCATGCTCACGCTCACACTTAAGTTTAAGCACATGCTCACGCTCATGCACATGCTCACACACATCCTCATGCTCACGTTCATCCTCACACTCATACTCACACACATTCTCATGCTCATCCTCACGCACATGCTCATGCTCACACTCATGTTCACACTTATGCTCATGTTCACGCTCATCCTCACACTCATCCTCACACACATTCTCATGCTCATCCTCACGCACATGCTCAGACTCATGCTCATGGTCACACACATCCTCATGCTCGCGCTCATGTTCACACTCATGATCACACTCACATTCATCCTCACGCTCATGCTCATGCCCACACTCATGCTCACACTCATCCTTATGCTCACTCTCATGCTCACGCTCACACTCATGTTTAAGCACATGCTCACACTCATGTTCATCCTCATGTTCATCCTCATGTTCACACTCTTGTTCACACTCATCCACATGCTCACACTCACGGTCATGCTCACACACATCCTCATGCCCACGCTCATCCTTGCTCTCATGCTCACACACATCCTCATGCTCATCGTCACGCACATGCTCATGCTCACACTCATCCTCATCCTCACGCACACACTCATGTTCACTTACATGCTCATGCTCACACTCATGCGCATGCTCACGCACATGCTCACGCTCATCCTCACACTCATGTTCACGCACATGCTCACACTCACACTCATGCTCACGCTCATGCTCATGCTCATGCTCAGCAGTTCTTCTGCACATGCTCAGTAGCTGGATGATAACAACAACATTGGCTCCAGAGGTTCATGACTCTCAGTCCATATTCCTCTTTAGTTAGTCTTTAGCTATTAACTATTTATAGCCACTCTGTGTTTCCTAATGGTTGAAGCTGTCCTATAGCCGATACATTTTTTATTTCTTTTCTTTTTGTTTTACTTTTTCCTCTTTACTTTCATTTTTCCCTTTTTTTCTTTTCCTCAAATTCCTCTGTTTTACCTGTTTTACTTTATTAAGCTGTTTTGAATTTTTTTAAATCAGTGTGAAATGAAACTAAAAGTGAAAACAAAAATCATTTCCATTCCATAATGAGAACTACTTCAATAGTGTTACAACAATAATGGATCAAAAATCTTATATTGGATAAATATCATTAAAAAAGACAAAATGATGACATTTGTTACGGGCCTGTGGATTTCCTGATTCCAAACATTATTTTCTCAGTCAAGATGTTGAATTCCAGTATTTTCTGATTGCATATTAACCCTGCCGTGTTTCTCCCTCTGTGCAGTGTGTGCTCTACCTCTGGTCGCTGAAGATCAACCACCCCAGCACACTCTTCCTCCTGCGTGGGAACCACGAGTGCCGGCACCTCACAGAATACTTCACCTTCAAACAGGAATGTAAGTGGAGCTTCTGGCCGTCTGAAGGCAGATCAGCTCTAATGTGCTTCAGTCCCGTCAGAGTGGACAGAGGCTGGACGCGCTCTGGAAGTGCAGCAGCGTTTCTCTTCACTTTCATGTGCCACGGCCACATCCTTTTGAGGATTACGGTTTTTGTTTTTTAAGATGAGCTTCACACCAGAAATTGTACAAGGCTGTGGTAAAATATTCAGAAGGATGTTTTTCTTGTCCACAGGACAGGAAGTCTGTAGCGCTCGTTTTGTCTTAGGATGTCTGTAGGAGCGCTCGTTTTGTCTTAGGATGTCTGTAGGACCACTCGTTTTGTCCAGAGGATGGGATGTCTATAGGGGCACTCGTTTTGTCCAGAGGACAGGATGTCTGCAGGAGCGCTCGTTTTGTCTCAGGATGTCTGTAGGACCTCTTGTTTTGTCTCAGGATGTCAGTAGGAGCGCTCGTTTTGTCCACAGGATGGGATGTCTGTAGGAGCGCTCATTTTGGCTCAGGATGGGATGTCTGTAGGAGCGCTCGTTTTGTCTCAGGATGTCTGTAGGAGTGCTCGTTTTGTCCACAGGTCAGGATGTCAGTAGGACCGCTCGTTTTGTCTCAGGCTGTCAGTAGGACCGCTCGTTTTGTCTCAGGATGTCTGTAGGAGTGCTCGTTTTGTCCACAGGTCAGGATGTCTGTAGGAGCGCTCGTTTTGTCCACAGGATGGGATGTCAGTAGGAGCGCTCATTTTGTCCACAGGATGGGATGTCTGTAGGACCGCTCGTTTTGTCTCAGGATGTCAGTAGGAGCGCTCGTTTTGTCCACAGGTCAGGATGTCTGTAGGAGTGCTCGTTTTGTCCACAGGTTGGGATGTCTGTAGGACCGCTCGTTTTGTCTCAGGATGTCAGTAGGAGCGCTCGTTTTGTCCACAGGTCAGGATGTCTGTAGGAGTGCTCGTTTTGTCTCAGGATGTCTGTAGGACCGCTCGTTTTGTCTCAGGATGTCAGTAGGAGCGCTCGTTTTGTCCACAGGTCAGGATGTCAGTAGGACCGCTCGTTTTGTCTCAGGCTGTCAGTAGGACCGCTCGTTTTGTCTCAGGATGTCTGTAGGAGTGCTCGTTTTGTCCACAGGTCAGGATGTCTGTAGGAGCGCTCGTTTTGTCCACAGGATGGGATGTCAGTAGGAGCGCTCATTTTGTCCACAGGATGGGATGTCTGTAGGACCGCTCGTTTTGTCTCAGGATGTCAGTAGGAGCGCTCGTTTTGTCCACAGGTCAGGATGTCTGTAGGAGTGCTCGTTTTGTCCACAGGTTGGGATGTCTGTAGGACCGCTCGTTTTGTCTCAGGATGTCAGTAGGAGCGCTCGTTTTGTCCACAGGTCAGGATGTCTGTAGGAGTGCTCGTTTTGTCTCAGGATGTCTGTAGGACCGCTCGTTTTGTCTCAGGATGTCAGTAGGAGCGCTCGTTTTGTCCCAGGATGTCTGTAGGACCGCTCGTTTTGTCTCAGGATGTCAGTAGGAGCGCTCATTTTGGCTCAGGATGTTTGTAGGACCGCTCGTTTTGTCTCAGGATGTCAGTAGGAGCGCTCGTTTTGTCCACAGGTCAGGATGTCTGTAGGAGTGCTCGTTTTGTCTCAGGATGTCTGTAGGACCGCTCGTTTTGTCTCAGGATGTCAGTAGGAGCGCTCGTTTTGTCCCAGGATGTCTGTAGGAGCGCTCATTTTGGCTCAGGATGGGATGTCTGTAGGAGCGCTCGTTTTGTCTCAGGATGTCTGTAGGAGTGCTCGTTTTGTCCACAGGTCAGGATGTCTGTAGGAGCGGCTAGCTCAGTTGGTAGAGCATGAGACTCATAATCTCAAGGTAGTCTTTGTCTTGTGTCCGTGTCGGTCTGTAACGTTGGTCGATCAGACATGAAGAGTCTGTAACGTATGGAAGCGAATGAGGCTGAAAAATCTATTTGAAATGTATTAACAGAAATACTTTTTCATTTTCAGATTAAACTGCATTTTTTTGAGTCATAAATACAAATTAATGATCAATCCTCCAAACTGCTTTTTAGTTTTCTTATACAAGACTGCTAATTCTGTGCCTTAACTAAAATGAAAAAGAAAATGACATTTAAGTTTTAATTTTCAAAAGATGCTCCAGCAAATAGAGACCAAAATTTATTTTGAAATGTCAAATTAGAAAATTAAACGGCTTTTTTATTTCAAGGTTCTGGCTGCATAGTTTGACTCATGAATACAAATATTAAAGCATCATCCAAACTGTATTTTCATTTCATTATTCAGGATGTACATTTTGTAACAGAACTCAAAAGAAAACCTAAAGAGACGATTGTTTTTTCACTTTCATGTTCGCCGCGCAAAAAAGGCTCAATATTCAATCTGACATTTCCAAACGGCGCAGGGGAGTGACGTCAGTATCCGCTCTCCTTCCTCTGACTGCCTCGCGTCTGAACGGTGAAACCAAGAAATTGAGGAAACAGCGTGGCAGAGGCGTTTTGTCAGGTTCTCTCATAGCGAGGGAACCGTGCTTGTTCAGTGATCTGCTCACGTACTGGGAGGTTTTGCAGTCGGTGAAGGGACCGTGGCCACTAAAATTCAAATTTGACAATTCTAAATGAATTTTGGTCACTATTTGCTGGCGTGTCTTTTCAAAATTAAATCCTAATCATCATTTTCTTTTTCATTAAGTCACAGAATAAGCAGTCTTTCATTCATTCATTCATTTTCTTCCGCTTATCCGTTTCCGGGTCGTGGGGGTGACAGTCTGTCACCCAGATCACAATGCAATTTAAGAACCTTCCTGCAGGTGGTGAGCCCACGGGAAGGTGGCGCCCGGCGTGGGACACGAACACGCTACCCTGAGATTGTGAGTCTCATGCTCTACCAACTGAGCTAGCCGGGGGACTGAATAAGCAGTCTTGTATAAGAAAATTAAAAAGCAGTTTGGATGATTGATTATTAATTTTTATTTATGAGTCAAAAAATGCAGTTTATTCTGAAAATGAAAAAGTATTTCTGTTAAAACAAATAGATTTTTGAGCCTCATTCGCTTCCATAGTAACGTTTATCGATCAGACGTGAAGAGTCTGTAACGTTCATCGATCAGACGTGAAGAGTCTGTCACGTTTATCAATCAGACATGAAGAGTCTGTAACGTTCATCGATCAGACGTGAAGTTTCTAACGTTCATCGATCCGACATGAAGAGTCTGTAACGTTTATCGATCCGACATGAAGAGTCTGTAACGTTTATCGATCAGACATGAAGAGTCTAACGTTTATCGATCAGACATGAAGAGTCTAACGTTCATCGATCAGACATGAAGAGTCTGTAACGTTCATCGATCAGACGTGAAGAGTCTGTAACGTTTATCAATCAGACATGAAGTTTCTAACGTTCATCGATCAGACGTGAAGAGTCTGTAACGTTCATCGATCAGACATGAAGAGTCTTAACGTTTATCGATCAGACGTGAAGAGTCTGTAACGTTTGTCGATCAGGCATGAAGAGTCTAACGTTTATCGATCAGACATGAAGGGTCTAACGTTTATCGATCAGACATGAAGAGTCTTAACGTTTATCGATCAGACATGAAGAGTCTGTAACGTTCGTTGATCAGACATGAAGAGTCTAACGTTTATCGATCAGACATGAAGAGTCTTAACGTTTATCGATCAGACATGAAGAGTCTAACGTTTATCGATCAGACATGAAGAGTCTTAACGTTTATCGATCAGACATGAAGAGTCTGTAACGTTTATCGATCAGACATGAAGAGTCTGTAACGTTCATCGATCAGACATGAAGGGTCTAACGTTTATCGATCAGACATGAAGAGTCTTAACGTTTATCGATCAGACGTGAAGAGTCTGTAACGTTCATCGATCAGACATGAAGGGTCTAACGTTTATCGATCAGACATGAAGAGTCTTAACGTTTATCGATCAGACATGAAGAGTCTGTAACGTTTATCGATCAGACATGAAGGGTCTGTAACGTTTATCGATCAGACATGAAGAGTCTAACGTTTATTGATCAGACATGAAGAGTCTGTAACATTTATCGATCAGACATGAAGAGTCTGTAATGTTTATCGATCAGACATGAAGAGTCTGTAACGTTTATCGATCAGACATGAAGAGTCGGTAACGTTTATCAATCAGACATAAAGAGTCTGTCACGTTTATCGATCAGACATGAAGAGTCTAACGTTCATCGATCAGACGTGAAGAGTCTGTCACGTTTATCGATCAGACGTGAAGAGTCGGTAACGTTTATCGATCAGACATGAAGTTTCTGTAACGTTCATCGATCAGACGTGAAGTGTCTAACATTTATCGATCAGACATGAAGAGTCTGTAACGTTTATCGATCAGACGTGAAGAGTCTGTAACGTTCATCGATCAGACATGAAGAGTCTGTAACGTTTATCGATCAGACATGAAGAGTCGGTAACGTTTATCAATCAGACATAAAGAGTCTGTCACGTTTATCGATCAGACATGAAGAGTCTGTAACGTTCATCGATCAGACGTGAAGAGTCTGTCACGTTTATCGATCAGACGTGAAGAGTCGGTAACGTTTATCGATCAGACATGAAGTTTCTGTAACGTTCATCGATCAGACGTGAAGTGTCTAACATTTATCGATCAGACATGAAGAGTCTGTAACGTTTATCGATCAGACGTGAAGAGTCTGTAACGTTCATCGATCAGACATGAAGAGTCTAACGTTTGTCGATCAGGCATGAAGAGTCTAACGTTTATCGATCAGACATGAAGAGTCTTAACGTTTATCGATCAGACATGAAGAGTCTGTAACGTTCATCGATCAGACATGAAGAGTCTAACGTTTATCGATCAGACATGAAGAGTCTGTAACGTTCATCGATCAGACATGAAGAGTCTAACGTTTATCGATCAGACATGAAGGGTCTAACGTTTATCGATCAGACATGAAGAGTCTGTAACGTTCATCGATCAGACATGAAGAGTCTAACGTTTATCGATCAGACATGAAGGGTCTAACATTTATCGATCAGACATGAAGAGTCTTAACGTTTATCGATCAGACATGAAGAGTCTGTAACGTTCGTCGATCAGACATGAAGAGTCTTAACGTTTATCGATCAGAAATGAAGAGTCTTAACGTTTATCGATCAGACATGAAGAGTCTAACGTTTATCGATCAGACATGAAGAGTCTTAACGTTTATCGATCAGACATGAAGAGTCTGTAACGTTTATCGATCAGACATGAAGAGTCTGTAACGTTCATCGATCAGACATGAAGGGTCTAACGTTTATCGATCAGACGTGAAGAGTCTGTAACGTTTGTCGATCAGGCATGAAGAGTCTAACGTTTATCGATCAGACATGAAGGGTCTAACGTTTATCGATCAGACATGAAGAGTCTGTCACGTTTATCGATCAGACGTGAAGAGTCGGTAACGTTTATCGATCAGACATGAAGAGTCTGTAACGTTCATCGATCAGACATGAAGGGTCTAACGTTTATCGATCAGACGTGAAGAGTCTGTAACGTTTATCGATCAGACATGAGTCTGTAACGTTCATCGATCAGACGTGAAGAGTCTGTCACGTTTATCGATCAGACATGAAGAGTCTGTCACGTTTATCGATTAGACGTGAAGAGTCGGTAACGTTTATCGATCAGACATGAAGTTTCTGTAACGTTCATCGATCAGACGTGAAGTGTCTGTAACATTTATCGATCAGACATGAAGAGTCTGTAACGTTTATCGATCAGGCATGAAGAGTCTAACGTTTATCGATCAGACATGAAGGGTCTAACGTTTATCGATCAGACATGAAGAGTCTGTAACGTTCATCGATCAGACATGAAGAGTCTAACGTTTATCGATCAGACATGAAGAGTCTTAACATTTATCGATCAGACATGAAGAGTCTGTAATGTTCATCGATCAGACGTGAAGTGTCTGTAACGTTCATCGATCAGACGTGAAGTGTCTGTAACATTTATCGATCAGACATGAAGAGTCTGTAACGTTTGTCGATCAGACATGAAGAGTCTGTAACGTTCATCGATCAGACGTGAAGTGTCTAACATTTATCGATCAGACATGAAGAGTCTGTAACGTTTGTCGATCAGGCATGAAGAGTCTAACGTTTATCGATCAGACATGAAGAGTCTTACATTTATCGATCAGACATGAAGAGTCTTACATTTATCGATCAGACATGAAGAGTCTAACATTTATCGATCAGACATGAAGAGTCTAACGTTTATCGATCAGACATGAAGAGTCTGTAACGTTTATCGATCAGACGTGAAGAGTCTGTAACGTTCATCGATCAGACATGAAGAGTCTAACGTTTATCGATCAGACATGAAGAGTCTTAACGTTTATCGATCAGACATGAAGAGTCTGTAACGTTCGTCGATCAGACATGAAGAGTCTATAACGTTCATCGATCAGACATGAAGAGTCTGTAACGTTTATCGATCAGAGATGAAGAGTCTAACGTTTATCGATCAGACATGAAGTGTCTTAACGTTTATCGATCAGACATGAAGAGTCTGTAACGTTTGTCGATCAGACATGAAGAGTCTTACATTTATCGATCAGACATGAAGAGTCTAACATTTATCGATCAGACATGAAGAGTCTATTTTTATCGATCAGACATGAAGAGTAACGTTTATCGATCAGACATGAAGAGTCTGTAACGTTCATCGATCAGACATGAAGAGTCTAACGTTTATCGATCAGACATGAAGAGTCTAACATTTATCGATCAGACATGAAGAGTCTAACGTTTATCGATCAGACATGAAGAGTCTGTAACGTTTGTCAATCAGGCATGAAGAGTCTAACGTTTATCGATCAGACATGAAGAGTCTTACATTTATCGATCAGACATGAAGAGTCTAACGTTTATCGATCAGACATGAAGAGTCTGTAACGTTTGTCAATCAGGCATGAAGAGTCTAACGTTTATCGATCAGACATGAAGAGTCTGTAACGTTTGTCGATCAGGCATGAAGAGTCTAACGTTTATCGATCAGACATGAAGAGTCTTACATTTATCGATCAGACATGAAGAGTCTTACATTTATCGATCAGACATGAAGAGTCTAACATTTATCGATCAGACATGAAGAGTCTTACGTTTATCGATCAGACATGAAGAGTCTTACATTTATCGATCAGACATGAAGAGTCTAACATTTATCGATCAGACATGAATAGTCTAACGTTTATCGATCAGACATGAAGAGTCTTACGTTTATCGATCAGACATGAAGAGTCTAACGTTCATCGATCAGACATGAAGAGTAACGTTTATCGATCAGACATGAAGAGCCTGTAACGTTCATCGATCAGACATGAAGAGTCTAACGTTTATCGATCAGACATGAAGAGTCTGTAACGTTCATCGATCAGACATGAAGAGTCTAACGTTTATCGATCAGACATGAAAAGTCTAACGTTTATCGATCAGACATGAAGAGTCTGTAACGTTCATCGATCAGACATGAAGAGTCTGACGTTTATCGATCAGACATGAAGAGTCTTAACGTTTATCGATCAGACATGAAGAGTCTCAACGTTTATCAATCAGACATGAAGAGTCTGTAACGTTTATCGATCAGACATGAAGAGTCTAACGTTTATCGATCAGACATGAAGAGTCTTAACGTTTATCGATCAGACATGAAGAGTCTGTAACGTTCATCGATCAGACATGAAGAGTCTGTAACGTTCATCGATCAGACATGAAGAGTCTAACGTTTATCGATCAGACATGAAGAGTCTTAACGTTTATCGATCAGACATGAAGAGTCTGTAACGTTCGTCGATCAGACATGAAGAGTCTAACGTTTATCGATCAGACATGAAGAGTCTGTAACGTTTA
>NC_137633.1:26028571-26036071 GCF_963383615.2 Lipophrys pholis | reverse complement strand
GTTCTTCATTTCAGGGCATTAACATTTCCTGTGGCTCCAGATAAAATTCAGTTTGTTGTTAAAATGGTGATCAGGAAGGCTGCAGAGCCCTGAGCTCCACTGTCTTCACCCTGCTGCAAAGCATTTCACTCGTTCAGGAAAACAAGATGGATGGATGGATGGATGGATGGATGGATGGATGGATGGATGGATGGATGGATGGATGGATGGATGGATTCTTTCTGCTCATAGTTCAACACATAGAACCACCAACAGGATCCTGTTCATGCTCGCTGACCAATAAATTCCTATAAACTCTCAAAGGCTGTAAAACCGTCACACTCCATGTACTTCTGCCACTGATGTAAATACTACACTTTGTACTCTAAACATACTATTCTATCATGTTTCTGGGGTGGTTCGACAGTTTTCACACAAAATCCAGAAAAGTCCCAGATGAATCGTAGAGGAACAGAGGAAGTGCAGCCGTTTCTCTGAAACCTCAAAAAACAACCTGATCAAAGCAGGTAAACACATTCAGCCAATCGGTGAACAGCAGGCGGCCTGTTCGCTTCCTCACACAATATTAGAACACAGTGGAATACTTGATAGTCAAACTCAAGTTGGATTGTTATTACGGTGACTGTCAAAATAAAAGTACCAAGTCCAGGCGAATCTGGACTGAGGGGGTCATGACACTCTGGAGGAAAGGTTTTGATTGTCTCTACTGAGCATGTGCAGAAGAACCAGTAACTACGGGCATTAGCAGCTTTAGTGATTTTCCGCAGAGTCGGGTTCTCAGTTCAGTGGCGCTGAGCCTCGTTGCCGTGGAAACAGACACCCAAACGCAACAAAGATTGTGTGTTTTCAGTTGAAGGCGCTGAGCGAGGCCTGAAGGTGTCGCTGTTGATCGCAGCTCGTTCCCTCGCTCCTTTCAGAGAAGAAGAGGTGGAGACCAACAGGCGCTGCTTCTCACATCAAAACTCTTGAAAACCACATTTTGTTTCTGCTCGATCCAGAAGTCCGATCTGTTCTCAGATCAGATCTGGTGTCAGATCAGCCTGGTGTCAGTACGGAGTGGTGTCAGCTCCTCCTCAGCTCCTCCTCAGCTCCTCCTCAGCTCCTCCTCAGCTCCTCCTCAGCTCCTCCTCAGCTCCTCCTCAGCTCCGTGACGCCTCCTCCTCTCTTTCCCTCCTCAGTTACTCTGCGGTCTGCGACTTCTTGGTCAATAACAACTTGCTGTCTGTGATCAGAGCCCACGAAGCTCAGGACGCCGGGTGAGTCTCCTGAAGAAGGGACGTCCCTCCCGTGTCTCCGCAGGAAGTGTTCACTCAGGTGTGCTTGTGGCCCTGCAGGTACCGGATGTACAGGAAGAGCCAGACCACAGGGTTCCCTTCACTAATCACCATCTTCTCGGCTCCAAATTACCTCGACGTCTACAACAACAAAGGTGCCTGCTCTTTTCTTCTGGGCCTCGTCGCCGTGTTTGTCCGTGTCCTCCAGACGTCCTTCAGTCTCTCCTCCTCCGTGTCCTTGTCTTCCAGCCGCCGTGTTGAAGTATGAGAACAACGTGATGAACATCAGACAGTTCAACTGCTCGCCCCACCCCTACTGGCTGCCCAACTTCATGGACGTCTTCACCTGGTCGCTGCCTTTTGTTGGAGAGAAAGGTTTGTCCTCCTCACCTGTCTGTCTCTCCCTCTGTCTTTCTGTCTCTCTGTCTGTTTAGGTCTCTCGCTCTCTGTCTCCCTCTCTCTGTCTCCCTCGTTCTCTCTCTGTCTCCCTCGTTCTCTCTCTGTCTCCCTCGTTCTCTCTCTGTCTCCCTCGTTCTCTCTCTGTCTCCCTCGTTCTCTCTCTGTCTCCCTCGTTCTCTCTCTGTCTCCCTCTCTCTGTCTCCCTCGTTCTCTCTCTGTCTCCCTCGTTCTCTCTCTGTCTCCCTCGTTCTCTCTCTGTCTCCCTCTCTCTGTCTCCCTCTCTCTGTCTCCCTCCCAAAGGGTCTGATACCTGCAGCTCTACAGTCTGCAGCTCTACAGTCTGCAGCTCTACAGTCTGCTATAAGTCTAAATCTTTAAATCTACTGCTGTGCATCTGGAGCTGTTAACCCCTTCAGGACCGTTTGAGAGTAAAGAAATGTGTGGAAATATTATTAGCATTAGTATTATTAGTAGGAACATTATTAGCATTAGTAAAATTAGTAGGAATATTATTAGCATTAGTAATATTAGTGGGGATATTATTAGCATTAGTAATATTAGTGGGGATATTAGCATTAGTCAGGATAATATTAGTATTATTAGTAGGAACATTATTAGCATTAATAATATTAGTGGGAATATTAGCATTAGTAAGGATAATATTAGTATTATTAGTAGGAACATTATTAGCATTAATAATATTAGTGGGAATATTATTAGCATTAGTAATATTAGTGGGAATATTATTAGCATTAGTAATATTAGTGGGGATATTAGCATTAGTCAGGATAATATTAGTATTATTAGTAGGAACATTATTAGCATTAATAATATTAGTGGGAATATTAGCATTAGTAAGGATAATATTAGTATTATTAGTAGGAACATTATTAGCATTAATAATATTAGTGGGAATATTATTAGCATTAGTAAGGATATTATTAGTATTATTAGTGGGGACATTATTATCATTAGTATTATTAGTGGGGACATTATTAGCATTAGTACTATTAGTGGGGATATTATTAGCATTAGTATTATTAGTGGGGATATTATTAGCATTAGTACTATTAGTGGGGATATTATTAGCATTAGTATTATTAGTGGGGATATTATTAGCATTAGTATTATTAGTGGGGACATTATTAGCATTAGTACTATTAGTGGGGATATTATTAGCATTAGTATTATTAGTGGGGATATTATTAGCATTAGTATTATTAGTGGGGACATTATTAGCATTAGCATGTTTCAGGCTTGCTTCATGTGGGTTGTCCTCAGTGTGACCCTGATTTGTCTCCTGCAGTGACGGAGATGCTGGTGAACGTTCTGAACATTTGTTCTGACGACGAGTTGATGTCGGAGGGAGACGACCTCTATGAAGGTACGTTAGGAAGGAGACGAGTTCAGTCCTGGTCCAGGAGGGGACTTTAACTCCGTCTGCAGGGAATCAGTCCAGATGTGTCTTCATCGAAAACCACAGTTTGTCTCCATGGACATTTAAAACATTTAATATGAATAAGACGGATTGTTTCAGAGCAGCTCGAAGTAAAACGACATAATAAAGTCATAAAATCACTTATCAAACTTTTAAGTGGAACAGGAGAGCTTTGCTCTTCGTTACGCAAAAACTGTGAATGCTGAGATTTTTACTGTGGACGGCCTGTCGTAGTGAAAAGGTTCCAGTGTTTTCTCTGTCCTCACGGCAGCGAAGCACAGACCTTTTCAAAAAGTTCCGTCTTCAGCGTCTCCGAGGTTCAAAACGTCGTCGTCCAGGAAACAGAAGTGTGTGTGTGTGTGTGTGTGTGTGTGTGTGTGTGTGTGTGTGTGTGTGTGTGTGTGTGTGTGTGTGTGTGTGTGTGTGTGTGTGTGTGTGTGTGTGTGTGTGTGTGTGTGTGTGTGTGTGTGTGTGTGTGTGTGTGTGTGTGTGTGTGGGGTTCCCTCTGCTTTTCTGTGACATGTGATGATGATGTCTGTCAGAGGACAGTCTGGATGAGTCCTCCTGTGTCCTCTGTCCTCCAGGTGGATCGTCGGCGATGCGTAAGGAGGTGATCCGGAACAAGATCCGAGCGGTGGGGAAGATGGCTCGAGTGTTCTCCGTCCTCAGGTCTGACCCCGCTCCTCATCCTCCTATTCCTCCTCATCCTCCTATTCCTCCTCATCATCATCCTCCTCCTCCTCCTCATCTTCCTCATCCTCCTACCTTTCTCATGATCATAAAACCCCTCACGTGAAAAATCGTGTGTGTGTGTGTGTGTGTGTGTGTGTGTGTGTGTGTGTGTGTGTGTGTGTGTGTGTGTGTGTGTGTGTGTGTGTGTGTGTGTGTGTGTGTGTGTGTGTGTGTGTGTGTGTGTGTGTGTGTGTGTGTGTGTGTGTGTGTGTGTGTGTGTGTGTGTGTGTGTGTGTGTGTGTGTGTGTGTGTGTGTGTGTGTGTGTGTGTGTGTGTGTGTGTGTGTCCCAGGGAGGAAAGTGAGAACGTGTTAACACTCAAAGGCCTGACACCAACTGGAACCCTTCCTCTGGGAGTTTTATCAGGAGGGAAGCAGACCTTACAGACTGGTGAGTGAACCTCCTGCTCCTCCTCTTCCTCCTCCTCCTCCTGCTGTTCCTCCTCCTAGTGTTCCTCCTCCTCCTGCTTCTCCTCCTATTGTTCCTCCTGCTCGTCCTCCTCCTCCTGCTGTTCCTCCTCCTCCTGCTCCTCCTCCTCCTACTGTTCCTCCTCCTCCTGCTCTTCCTCCTCCTCCTCCTCCTCCTCCTCCTCCTCCTCCTCCTCCTCCTCCTGCTCGTCCTCGTCCTCCTCCTCCTCCTCCTCCTCACACAAACAGAAAACAGGAACATGAGACAAGAAACTGTTTGTATTTCAGTATCAGAATCAAACTCCTTTCTCTCCATCCCTCTCTTTGTATTTACATTTCTATCTCTCCATCTCTCTCTATAAGTACAGTTGTGGTCAGACGTTGACATTCACTGGTAAAGGACATGACGTCACGGCCGTCTTGAGTTTCCAATCGTTTCTCCAACTCTTCTTTCTCTGTGATGGAGGGATTGGAACTTCTTTGTCAGTGTTTGGTTCTTTTATCACTTTATTCCGGGTCGACTGACGATGTGACCAAACCTGCCGGGTCAAAAATAAACATCCAGCAACATGAATTGATTGATTTAGAAAGTTGTGTCACTGAGATTAGCTTCATGGCCTCTTAACTTCCTGTGAGTGATTATGAACCAGGGCAGCTGGTGACCCGTCTGAACCAGGCCCGTTTGGTACCGTCATTAGACCCGCCCACAAACGCTACAATGGGAAAGTCAAAGCAGCTCAGCATGGATCTGATAGAGCGAATCATTGACTTGAACAAGTCGGCAGAGTCGCTTGGAGCCATTTCAAAGCCGCTCCAGGTCCCAAGAGCAACTGTGCAAACGACTGTCAGTATAAAGTGCAAGGCACTGTTGTGTCACCGCCACGGTCAGGAAGAAGACTCAAACTATCACCTGCTGCTGAGAGCACGTTGGTCAGGAGGGTCAAGAGTCAACTGGGAACCAGCAGAAAGCAGATCTGCAAAGAATCAAGGCCTCTTCATCCTCCATAAGAACAAGACCAAAGTTCAGCAGTGCAGGTCCGGCCAAACAAAATGACGTCATTTCTTCTTCCAGCTTCTTCTGGCCGAAGAAATTAGTTTGGGCTGTACCAACCGTCCTGCTGAACCATGTAGGAGCCGCTCTGCCGAAACTTCTGCTCTGCTGTGTGCTGAGCATGCGGGTTCCAGTTTGCTCATGACTATCAGTCATATTTTAATCATATTTAGCTCGTAACATCACTACTGTACGAGCGCCGCAGCTCGTTAAAATGTCGGAGTGGAGGCTTTTACGTGATGCACCTGAACGCATCACGAACAGCTGTCAGCTCCTGTAGTTAAAACCAGACCAACAACTCTCTTTTATTACTGAAACAGGTCAGAGAAATGTGTTTCTGGAAGCACTGGAGGCCAGAAATAAACTGTGCAGATGAAAAGTTTAAACGCCGCATCACAGACGTGTGGCTGCTGCGAGGGGGCGTGGCCTGCTGCGAGGGGGCGTGGCCTGCTGCGAGGGGGCGTGGCCTGCGAGTTCGGCAGCTTCTTATCGGAGTAGGAACAGTCCTGCAGAAAAAGCTTTTTTTTCGGCAGCTGGCTGACGTCACTGCCGAATCTTCTTCTGGTTCTTCTGGGTTCAAAAGGGGAGTCATCAGGGGCCTTGAGAAGCTGCTGGGACACAGTCAAGAGTGTTTCACCTCACCACGGACTGAGGCTGCCGTGCAAGAAGGAAGACCTTGTTCCAGAAGCTCCACTGAACTCTGCTGCTGGACGAAGATAAGACCTTCTGGAGGAACGTTCTGTGAATCGAGCTGTTTGGCCACGAGGCCCGTCAGTGTGTCTGGAGGAGAAACGTCGAGGCCTTAACCCAGAGAACACCATCAAGCATGGTGGTGGTAGTATCATGCTCCGCCAGTGGACCTGGTACTTTACAGAGAGTAATGGGATACTGGAGGAGGAGGAGGAGGAGGAGGAGGAGGAGGAGGAGGAGGAGGAGGAGGAGTACCTTGAAATTCTTCAGAAGAACCTAAAATCATCAGCCTGAGGGTCGGGTGTTCCAGCAGGACAATGACCCCAAACACACACCACAGTGGTGATGGAATGGCTCAATCAGGTTCTAGACGGGCCTTCCTGAAGTCCTGAAGTACTTCAAGCCCGTTGAGAACCCGTGGACAGTCCAGTCACCTCTATGTTTATACTGCACTTTGAAACAGCCGTGGCTGAAGCCAAAGTGCTTCACAATAAAAGACAAATTAAAATAAATAATAAAAACATTACGATAGAGTAAAAACAGTGAAATACAGTAAAACAAACAATGAAGTTAACAAAAATAAAACCAGGCAAACCTGGTTTAAAGCCACGGACTAAAACTGGGTCTTAAGACTAGTTTCTACAGTGAGGGGACAGTCTGAGGGACAGTCCTAATAGGGAAGGTGGGCTGGACTGGACCGTGGAGAGACGGGTTGGTTTTACCCTCCTGATGACGTGTTGTTGCAGTAGTGATCCTGCAGTAGTGATCCTGCAGTAGAGATCCTGCATTAGTGATCCTGCAGTAGTGATCCTGCAGTAGAGATCCTGCATTAGTGATCCTGCAGTAGTGATCCTCGCTGGCTGAGCTGCTCCCATTCTGACGAGTCGTCAAACATTCAACCAGAAGCACCTGACTGGAGTCAAAATGGCCGAGGGACACGTCACCAAATATTAGTTACAGAATATTAAGAGAATATTCAGTCGACCCAGAATAAACTGATAAAAGAACCGAACTTCATGAATGTTTTTCTGTGACAAAGAAGTTCCAATCCGTCCATCACAGAGGAAGAAGAGTCGGAGAAACGATTGGAAACTCAAGACGGACGTGACGTCATGTCCTTTACCACAACTGTACGCCTCTGTCTCTATAAGTACACAATATATAAGAAATCTTTTATTTCTCAGTACAGGTGCTTAAAGTTTCCACCATAATTGAATTCAAACAGATTTATGACGCCTGATTGAACAATTCCTGCTCTTGTTTTTTCTTTCTTTTAGATCTTCGCTTATAATTCTAAGATCTATAATTAATAAATAATAATAATAATAATGAACCTGCCAGCAGGAGCAACAGAGGATATAAAGAAGTTACTCGTGTTGAAAAAGGAGTTTGAAGTATAATTTACTCAGTGTGATCCGACCCAGGGGATCAGACGTTTACGTCCTAAACTGCTGATTCAGCTTGTTTTCATGGTTCAAACAGAAAACGTCCTGGCGTTCATGAGAGTGGC
>NC_137633.1:25903615-26028371 GCF_963383615.2 Lipophrys pholis | reverse complement strand
AATTCCTTTTGCTTCTTGTATTCTATTAATCTAAGTATTAAATCAGCTGCATCGGGCCCGCTCCCCCCCCCCCCCAGCAAACCTCAGTCCCGGTGACCATTTGACACCAGCCTCATCTTAAACCTCCTGCAGGTTCCAGTGTTCTGTCCTCTCTCACATCGGGGGATTTTGTCTCTTTTTTATACTGTTACTGCATTTTACTGACTGCCTTTAATGCCCCCCCCCCCCCCCCCCCCTCTTTAACACAGCTACCATTGAGGCAGCTAAATCCAAAGGTACGCCGTGGCTCCAGTCTGTCTGTGCTGTTCTGTGTTATTTCACCTTTAAACCCCCCCCCCCCCCCCCCCCCATCTAAAACCTCTACTATCTCTCTTTAGAACCCCCCCTAAAACCTCTACTATCTCTCTTTCGTACCCCCCTACAACCTCTGTTTTCTGTCTTGAGTACCCCCCCAAAACCTCTATTATTTCTCTTTATTCCCCTCCTTCTAAAATCTCTATCTCTCTTTAGTCCCCCCCCCTAAAACCTCTATAATCTCTCTTTATTACCCCCCCCTAAAACCTCTTATCTCTCATTAGAACCCACCCCCCCCCCCCAAAAAAACCCTCTATTATCTCTCTTGAGAACCCCCCCTCTAAAACATCTTATCTCTCTTTAGTAACCCCCCCCCCAAAAAAAAACACCTCTATTATATCTCTTAAGTACCCTCACGCAAAACCTCTATTACTTCTCTTTATTACCCATCTTCTAAAACCTCTATTATCTCTCATTAGAAAGATAATATAGGATTGGGGGGGTTCTAAAGACAGATAATAAATAGAGGGGGGCAAAGCCTCTATCATTTCTCTTTATTACCCATCTTCTAAAACCTCTATTATCTCTCTTTAGAACCCCCCCAATCCTCTATTATCTCTCTTTAGAACCGCCCCCCCCCAATCCTCTATAATCTCTCTTTAGAACCGCCCCCCCCATCCTCTATTATCTCTCTTTAGAACCCCCCCCAATCCTCTATAATCTCTCTTTAGAACCGCCCCCCCCCATCCTCTATTATCTCTCTTTAGAACCCCCCCCAATCCTCTATAATCTGTCTTTAGAACCCCCCCCCAATCCTCTATAATCTGTCTTTAGAACCCCCCCTCACTGTTTGTACTCTGTATCCGGATGCTCTTGCACAATCAGTGTCCGTTACAATGAACCTGAAATAAAACCACCAGAAAGGTGATTTTGCTCTGCAGCCGGAGAAAAGCTGCTCAGACCCCCCGGCTAAGAAAAGGGCGGGGACGTCCCTGCCCGGGATATTTCCAGAAAGTAATCCTGTTACTGCTGCCAGAGGTTCACACCCTCGACTCACTAAACTCAATGAAACGTGAGGCGGCGCCGAGCAGCTTCTCCTCCAGCAGTCGGCGTGTTGCCGTGAAGTATTTCACCCACATTTTAAGATTTAGAAACTTTAGTACTTCATCAAGTCATGAGTAATTCTCTTTTACCTTTTTATTTTAATAGTTTTGTGTATGGGATTTACTTTAATCTGATCAATATGAGGTTATAAATGATCATTTGAAAAATTCTCAACCAATTCTCTTTGACTTTTAATTTAATCTTATTTTATCAACATTCACACGTTTTTACTGAATTAATTTCTAACATTAATATTTTGTGTAATTATTGTTTTATTTCCTCGCATTTATTTATTTGGTAAAAGTACCAAAACATCCAACTGTAACTTTTGACTTGTTATTTTAATGATGTGTTCTATTATAATGTTCAACAGATTTTCTTTTGAATTCAGCATTAAATTTGCCTTTTTCTGTTATTTTCTTTTTATTTCTAATTTATTGTTTCAACTGATCCAGAATTCATCTTTTTAATAGTTTATCTAAATATATTATTAATATTAACAGTTGACATTGAGTGATTGTTTTGAGCATTATCTACTTTTTAAAGAGGCTGACAGACGAATGCTGGTCTGAGCTGCTTCGTTTATTAAGGCTGAAACATTAAAGCTTGAAAAGAAGGAAACATGTTTATTGTCAATATTAGTCTGGAACCAAAGATTCACTTCATGAGATCTGAGTGTGTGAGAGCAACTGGAAGGGTTCAAATCCACCTGTCTGTCTCTCTGTTTGTCTCTCTGTTTGTCTGTGTGTCTCTCTGTCTGTCTGTCTGTCTGTCTCTCTGTCTGTCTCTCTGTCTGTCTGTCTCTCTGTCTGTCTGTCTGTCTCTCTGTCTGTCTGAACTGTCGCTTACAAAGTTTGCTTTCCATTTGCTCACGTTCTTTGGTCCCTGCAACGTTTCGGGACAAAACCGTGAGTCACACGACTATCTCTCTCTCTCTCTCTCTCTCTCTCTCTCTCTCTCTCTCTCTCTCTCTCTCTCTCTCTCTCTCTCTCTGTGTGTTTTCATCTCCTTCTCTCTCTCTCTCCCTCTCTCCCTTCCTCTCTGTGTCTGTCTCCCTCTCTCTCTCTCCCCCTCTGTCTCTCTCTCTCTCCCTCTGTCTCTCTCTCTCTCCCTTCCTCTCTGTGTCTCTCTCTCTCTCTCCCTTCCTCTATGTCTCTCTCTCTCTCTCTCTCTCTCTCCTCTCTGTCTCTCTCTCTCTCCCTTCCTCTCTGTGTCTCTCTCTCTCCCCCTCTGTCTCTCTCTATCTCTCTCTCTCCCTCTGTCTCTCTCTCCCTTCCTCTCTGTGTCTGTCTCTCTCTCTCTCTCTGTCTCTCTCTCCCTTCCTCCATCTGTCTCTCTCTATCTCTCTCTCTCCCTCTGTCTCTCTCTCCCTTCCTCTCTGTGTCTGTCTCTCTCTCTCCCTCCCTCCCTCTCTCTTTGTCAGATCATTCGTTTAGTGTTTGGTAGATGTTCTGTTCTTTCCTTCCATCCTCTGACGATCTTTTCTTCTCTGCAGCGATTCAAGATTTCTCTCCGACGAGGAAGATCAGGAACTTTGAGGAGGCTCGTGGTCTGGACCGGATCAACGAGAGGATGCCGCCGCGCAAAGACGGCCAGCAGCCGGACGCCGGCACCAACACCCCCAACACCCCCAACAAGAACGGTACCGACGGATAGCCCCGCCCCCACGACGGGTAGCCCCGCCCCCAGCAGCCGGACGCCGGCACCAACACCCCCAACAAGAACGGTACCGACGGATAGCCCCGCCCCCACGACGGGTAGCCCCGCCCCCAGCAGCCGGACGCCGGCACCAACACCCCCAACAAGAACGGTACCGACGGATAGCCCCGCCCCCACGACGGGTAGCCCCGCCCCCAGCAGCCGGACGCCGGCACCAACACCCCCAACAAGAACGGTACCGACGGATAGCCCCGCCCCCAGCACCAACACCACCAACAAGAACGGTACCGACGGATAGCCCCCCCCCCCCCCCGACGGGTAGCCCCGCCCCCAGCAGCCGGACGCCGGCACCAACACCCCCAACAAGAACGGTACTGACGGATAGCCCCGCCCCCCGACGGATAGCCCCGCCCCCTCGCCAGAGGCCACCAACCCCCAGACTGACAAACACAATCTATTTATTGAAAGATGAAGCATATTAGAAATATTGTGTCCTAGCAGCGAATCATTGAAGACTTTAAAAAACAAACAACAAAAAAAGGAGAATTTTTTGAAATGGGAGTTGATGCAGGTAGAAGAAGTTCCTCTTATCAGAGTTCTAGTTTGTTTTTCTTGGTTCTTTGTGTTTGAGGGGAAAGTAGGAACGTCGTAGCCTCCAGGCGCAGTGCAGTACTTTTTTATCTACGTCAGACGTTGAAAGGAGAATCATGGTGCAGATGAACTCTCCTGTTACGTCATGGATCCACAAGTGGAGGAAGATTTTAGTTGTTTCACCTCAAACTGAAGCACAGACTCAAACCGTTGCTCTTCTCACTGTGAGGCCAGAGACCGAACCACTGCACAGTGCAGCCCTTTGGTTTACAAATGTCACATTTCCAATAACTTTTGGAGAATTCACCTTTTCTAAGTCAGATCTGATCAGTTCCACTCTGGTCCTGCGGGTGGCAGTAATGAGTTGTTTGGCATTTAAACTTTTATTACAGCATTCATTTTTTCAGTGGTTTGAATTGGCTGCAGTACCACTGAGCTGCCACCGGAGGTCACTGTTTCTCCTCCCAATAAACCCTCAAAAACCTTTTCAAAGAGAAAAAAGAAGGAAATGTGACATTTACTGGACAAAATCTTTGCTCTTTATTCGCAGACATAAATGAGTGTGAATACTGCTCGATTTATTTATTGTGTTTCAGCTTTATATTTTTTTAAAATCGTCATATTTCATAACCGCACAAGTAAACATGTGATATCCACTGCATTCAAGACAATCATGTCGCCATAAGAGCTGAAAAACAGCATCAACAGTTTTACAAAAACAGCCGTTCAAATGTTGGACGAGGTTGGATCGTCGCTTTCAGCGTTTAAAAGTGAGCGATCCTTATTTTGCATTATAACTTGCCCCACGGCGAGCAATACCCCAGTCCACCACTAGGGTTAGGGTTAGGAGTTGCTGGACGGACTTTAGTATTTTGAGCATCGAGCTGCAGAACCTGGAGGACGTTTTCTTATTCCCTCACTTTTCTCACATCGAGCTGGAAGCTTCTTCTTCTTCTTCTTCTTCTTCACCACCGAGGGACGGACCTCGTTTCAGGGTTCTGGACATTAAAGCAAAATAACCAAAGGACTCTGCTCACTTTGCCTCGATCCTCCCGGAGACGTGAAGGAAGAATCAGCATGAATCCACTGATTTGATGATTAATTGTTTCAGAAAACACCAAGAAAGAAAAAGACTTTTCTTTTCTCACTTTGCCGATGGTATTGGTGTCTCCATCCCCCCCCCCCCCCCCCCCCCCCCCAAAGCTACAACAGGAAGTTAGCACCACCGCTATGGCTGCCGCTATAATCACCTCCAGCCCGGCTCACTCACAGTATTATTTGTAGGCGCCTCCATCTCCTCCTCCTCCTCCTCCATCTCCTCCTCCTCCTCCTCCTCCTCCTCCTACTCGTCACAGGCCGACCCCTTTAACACCTGCCGGCTTTTCTTTCAGTCCTCCACTGGTGCTTCGACACGCCGACTGTAACACCCAGCTGTACGCCCGGCTGTAAGGCCCCACCATAACACTCAGCTGTAAGGTCCCCCTGTAAGGTCCCCCTGTAAGGTCCCCCTGTAAGGTCCCCCTGTAAGGTCCCCCTGTAAGGCCCCGCCGTAGTGCTCAGCTGTAAGGCACGACTGTAGCGCCCGACTGTAAGGCCCCGCTGTAAGTAAAACCAGCTTTAAGGTCTGCTATTCTCTTGTAAAGTCTCTCCTTTTATTTATGAAAAGAAACAACAAACAGTGTGTGTGTGTGTGTGTGTGTGTGTGTGTGTGTGTGTGTGTGTGTGTGTGTGTGTGTGTGTGTGTGTGTGTGTGTGTGTGTGTGTGTGTGTGTGTGTGTGTGTGTGTGTGTGTGTGTGTGTGTGTGTGTGTGTGTGTGTGTGTGTGTTAAAGCCTTCGCTCACATGACAACGTTTCAAGTGAAAACATAATTTTTGCGTTTTTGTTTCAAAAGAGTTTCGCGTTACACGGTGACATTCTACAAATGTTGGTCCACTAGTTGGCGCCGTTGATTGTTTTTGTAACACACACACACACACACACACACACACACACACACACACACACACACACACACACACACACACACACACACACACACACACACACACACACACACACACACACACACTAAGCTCTAAACATTAACAGACGTTTGTAACGACAGACGCCACCGTCCGTCTACTGAACATGTGCAGAACAACGACTTACTTACATGCACAGTTGCAGCGTTTCTAAAACGAAACCTGAGCGATTTCAGAAAGTTGCGTTTACCTCCGTTACAATGGAGACATGAACATTTCCAGCGACTTTGAGCTCTGTTGTCATGGAAACGGACGCCCAAAACGCTCTACGGAGGTTTCGTGTTTTCACTTGAAAACGTTGTCGTGTAAACGGAGCCAAAATATCTTGAATTTCTCCCCCGCAAAAAAAAAGTTCAGTACTGTAGATTTCTGGGAAATCTTCCCCGAAGGCTTAATGAAGTACTTTGGTTTACTGCGTTCGTTACTGAGACGTCGGGAAGCTTTTGAAAGTAAACTGACCTCCTGTTAGGTTTCACACATCTGCAGAATGTAAAAAAATAAAATAAAAAAAAAACTTTAAAAATTCTAATAGCTAATAAAAGTGAGGGGTTCTGTATTTGTCATGCGAAGCCATGAAATCTTTTATGTAGATGTATCACTTGGAAAAATAAATTTTAATTCAAATACTGTCTTGTTTCTGTTTCTTTCCTTTTAGATGTGGTAGAAATGTAACTAGTGAGCTTTGCTGCCCTCTACAGGGCAAAAGAGGAAGAGGAAAAAAAACGACTGCTCGTAGACGAGTCACTACACGACTGAATATTTCTTCTTTTTTTGTTTGGCTGGTTTCTTTATAGATTCATGACTGTAAATTTCTGCTATTGACACTTTTTCTTTCACCGAAACTGTTAAAAAGATCAACGATGATTCTGACCTGGAAGGTTAAAAAAATACTGAATTCTCATACAAACTGTGTAATTTTAGTTCAGAAATGTATTATCTGGTATCTGCAATGATGTACGTTTAATTTCATCCCGGCAACACCAGCGTATCGATGGAGCGTATAAAATTAAAATGGAGGTGTTGTTCTTACAGCATTTACCGTATTTTCCAGACTAAAGGTCAAACCCCCCCCCCCCAAATTTTTTTTTTTTTTAAAAATCATTCACTTGTCATACAGTGACATCTAGTGGTACCAGATCGTACAAACCAGTATATTTTCATCCATAAGTCTCTCCTTAATATGACGCAAATTACGAGTGAATAAAAGTGTTACCTAGTCTAGGAAATACGGTAATTCTTTCAGCTTGTGTTTTTGTTTTATTTTTAATGGCGGCTGTTGCCACGGATGTCTACGACTCCTACAGCATTAAAAAAGGCTGGAAGATTCAATTACTAGCAGAAAGCAGAACTAATTCTGTAGCTACGCATAAAAGTCATTAAAGTGGGCCGGAACTTTCCCAATCAGACGAGACTCGGAATGGAGTCAGAAGACGGCGGCGGCAGGAATCGATGCAGTAGATTAAAGATCCATGTTTGGAATCAGTAAACTGTTGTTTTGATGGTTTTATTTTCTATTAGCATCTGGAACTTGTAGCATCAGAAGATTTTCTCAGGTTGTCAGGGAACATCGTAGGACTTCACAGTACGAGAATATAAACGTTCAAGACTTTTAACAAAACCTGAAAAACTCCAAGTACACAAAAAATACGTAATTCCATTTTTTAAAGATGCAACTTGGCGCAAAACACATTGAAACGTACTTCTATTTGTGCGACTGCTACTTTTAATAAAACGGCTCAGAAATACTTTCTTTGATTAAAACCTTGAATTCAAGTTGTTTTGGAGATCAGACCTCTTGAAGGATGACGTGCCTTTTTCTAAACTTTTACTAAACTCAAATACCTGTAGTGTCCTGAGCATGTTTCTACAAAATCCCTTTTTATTTAATCCTGTTAAATTCCATCGTAACGCAGACAATCCTCCTCCTGAATTCAGTCTGTTTATACATTATGTACACGTCGACACGGTAAAACAAACAAATATGTTCACGAGGAAGCAGAGAACAATGTAAAAAGGAACATTAAGCAAAAGGAACATTTCAAATACTGAAATAATGTAGTTTTGGTCAATAACGTAATAAATTGACATTTTTTAATCAAAAAAACCCAATTCCATCCAACATTCCTATTTTTGATTAAACAAAAACTGTTTTGTTTTGTTTTTCCAAGAATTTTTTATGTATTAGTTCATTCTTTTTTTTCTGATGCTACTTACCAATTACCATTATCATTCAATTACTTCAATCATTGGCTAAATGTTCCTCTGGTCTTACCTCTAATATTCTGACATTATTCTTACATTCTCTGAGCCTCTGCTCAGGGAAATACGGTACTAATGGAGGCTTTTCTGTGGCAGCATTCAGTTGTCATACAGTGACATCTAGTGGCCCAGATAGTGCATACCAGTATATGCTGATATGTGTTACTTCTAAATTCCTGTGGGCTCACCACCTGCAGGAAGGTTCTTAATTGGTGCAATGGGATCTGGGTGACGGTGCTCAGACTGACACCCCCACCACCCGGAGAGGGAGAAGACGGATGGACAGATGTTGCTTCTAAATGACCAGCCCTTTGACTTAGTGTCACTTATAGTCTGGACAATACGGTAAGTTGCTGCCACCATGTGTTGAAAAGAGGAATTTGTCGTAAAAATGTGTTTTTTTAAACAAAGCTTGAGATTTAATCAAAACGCAGCCGTGCGTCACGTTTTTCTGTTAAATTCAGTCTGAAATCTGCAGCGGGTGAAACGTTTGAGCATCGTGAGTTAAAAAGCTTTCACAGTTCACGGTTGAAAAATAAGACTTATGTTGAAAAGCGGAGCAACTTCCTGCTTCACTCCCACGCTGGAAAATAAAAGTCAAAAAAAGTCTCGGCAATGGCGTCGGTAACGGCAGGAAGCCGTGGAAGGCCGAGCAGAGGAACCGGACCAGCAGCCTCCTGACACGGCCGGGCGAGACGGCCAGGCGAGACGGCCGGGCGAGGCTCCAGCGGTCCACATTCAGACCCTGGGCGGGGGGACGGGTCTCAGCGCCTGGAGAACCAAACAAAATGATTAATTCAGAAAAAATCCAAACGGAACTCAAACGGGAAAAAAGTCAAACTGTAACTGGAGGAAAACCAAAATTTCTTTTAAACCAATTTGGAGTTTTAGAAATTTTTTTTTATTTGATTGACATCTTTATTAAAACTAGAATATTTGTGATTTTCTTCTTAAACCAATTTGGACTTTGATTTTAATTAAATCCAGTGTGGACCTGTTTCTGTGTGTGTGTGTGTGTGTGTGTGTGTGTGGTGGTGGGGTTACCTGCCGTGCGGCAGTGTAGTTGGTTCCGGCGGGTTTGGGTCGGGTCCCTGCAGGTGGAGGAGGAGGGGGCGGAGCTCCTCTGGGCTTCAGCTTCACTCCCTAAACATCCAGGTGAACGTTGAGAAACGTCGCTGGACGTTTGTCAGTTTCGTGTCTCGGCTCTTTACCTGTTTGAGCGGCGGCGGCGGCTGGCTGGGAACGGCTCGCTGCACCGCTGGCGGCTTCCGGTGGGACCTGGACCACAAACCAAAGTCAGTTCAGCCTCGGGTGGCGACAGGATGAACTTTATTTTGAAAGGTTATTATGGCGATACTTCACTGAGGCTGTTTGTGTCACAGGCTGCATTTACTCCCTGTGCTAGACTCCTCCCACCAACTGGACTCCTCCCACAGACCCAGCTGGACTCCTCCCAAAGACCCAGCTGGACTCCACCCACAGACTCAGCTGGACTCCTCCCACAGACCCAACTGGACTCCACCCAAAGACCCAGCTGGACTCCTCCCACAGACCCAGCGAGACTCCTCCCACCAACTGGACTCCTCCCACAGACCCAGCTGGACTCCACCCAAAGACCCAGCTGGACTCCACCCACAGACCCAGCTGGACTCCTCCCACAGACCCAGCGAGACTCCTCCCACCAACTGGACTCCTCCCACAGACCCAGCTGGACTCCTCCCAAAGACCCAGCTGGACTCCACCCACAGACTCAGCTGGACTCCTCCCACAGACCCAACTGGACTCCACCCAAAGACCCAGCTGGACTCCTCCCACAGACCCAGCGAGACTCCTCCCACCAACTGGACTCCTCCCACAGACCCAGCTGGACTCCACCCAAAGACCCAGCTGGACTCCTCCCACAGACCCAGCGAGACTCCTCCCACCAACTGGACTCCTCCCACAGACCCAGCTGGACTCCACCCACAGACCCAGCTGGACTCCACCCAAAGACCCAGCTGGACTCCTCCCACAGACCCAGCGAGACTCCTCCCACCAACTGGACTCCTCCCACAGACCCAGCTGGACTCCTCCCACAGACCCAGCGAGACTCCTCCCACCAACTGGACTCCTCCCACAGACCCAGCGAGACTCCTCCCACCAACTGGACTCCTCCCACAGACCCAGCTGGACTCCTCCCACAGACCCAGCGAGACTCCTCCCACCAACTGGACTCCTCCCACAGACCCAGCTGGACTCCTCCCACAGACCCAGCGAGACTCCTCCCACCAACTGGACTCCTCCCACAGACCCAGCTGGACTCCACCCACAGACCCAGCTGGACTCCACCCACAGACCCAGCTGGACTCCACCCACAGACCCAACTGGACTCCACCCACAGACCCAACTGGACTCCTCCCACAGACCCAGCTGGACTCCACCCACAGACCCAGCTGGACTCCACCCACAGACCCAGCTGGACTCCACCCACAGACCCAGCTGGACTCCTCCCACAGACCCAGCTGAGGCTGCTGGTTGGTCACTTACGTCGGCAGGATGAGACTTCGTCTTTTCTTCCAGAAGATTCCAGCGGCGGCGGCGCCGGCGCCCAAGAGCAGGAGAAGAACTGCCAACACGATGCCGACCATGGCGCCTGCAGGGGAGGAGACGAGATGAGTTACGACCGTGATGAAGAGTTAGCTGTGATGATGATGATGATGATGGATCAGACCATAGGTCTTCAATCTGCGGCTCCATGAAGTTTTCAGAAGATCAAATATACATGAACGTGTTTTTCACTGATTTAAAAAAAACAAAAGTGGTAAAACAGTGGAATTACTAAAAATAGATATAATCACTAAACGGACGCAAAAAAATCCAGGAAAGAAATAGTAGAAGTAATCATTAGAATTGAAAGTACATATTTCTTTAGGAAAGGAAAAAGAAGAAAAGAAAAGTTATAGGAAAGAAAAAGGAGACAAAAGGTGAACAAAGGAAGAAGAAACAAGAAAAAATATAAACTGAAGAAAATGGAAAAAAAAAGTAAACAAAATATAAAGATCACAAAATGGGAACGAGAGAACAGGGAAAAGGAAAAGAAGAAAGACTTGCTCTCAGCACAGGAAACAGGTGAAACAGCTAAAGAGATATAAAATAGTTAAAGTGAGAAAATCCACTGAAAAAGAGGAAAAGTGTGTAAAAATGACCTCAAAAACTAAAAATGACATCAAATCTAAATCGTCTCTGTGACTCTGACTGTAGTTTGTATAGAAACGTTATTCTAGGTGTTTTCCTTCCTTCCAGATCATCGACTTGTTTCCAGACGGACTTTAAAATGATGAAATGGGCTGTGGTTGGTGGTGAAGGTGGCAGATGGTCGCTGCTGAGTGGAGGTGAAGCTGCTTGGAACCAATCAGAGGATATTTCCTGTTGGTCAGGAGACGATCAGACTCTTCAGGTCATTAAATGTTCTCCAGCTCAGTTGGCTCAAACTTTTTGACTTGCTGGTGGACGTATATTGGAATGTTTAACTCAAACTTTTCAGAGCAACGCTGTGAAGTTATGGTTCAGCCTCGACTTGGTAGTTTACGTTCATTAAAGAATCAGAGTCTGGATTCTTCATGAAGCTTTACTTTGAAGGATTCATGAGATCAGCTTCACTCAAAATGGTTCTAACTCACTCAGCAGGTGTTTCTCGGTGCCATGCTGCCACCTTGTGTTGAAACCAGGAATTACATGTTACACTTACATTTTTAAGAGGATATGTTCTCCTCCTCCTGGTCTGGTCGCTCCAGAAACCTTCAGTATTCTAAGTTTCTAGCTCCTCCTTGATTTTCCTCCATTTAAATATTGGATCATAGGAGCTGCATTCAGAATCTGCTGTGTCTGTGTGAGCTGGACGGGCTCCGCCCACACATGCCCATCTTGGGAAGAGGAGGAAGTACTTCCTCTTGTGGTGCCATGTGCCAGAGCAGAGCTGCCTAATTGTGGCGGGAGTCAAAGGGAGGACCTACCTTGATTGGGATTGGCTAAACCCCCGATGACACTATATAGGGTTTGAGTTCTGATTGACTGTCTTCACTTCTGTGGCGTCAGTTTCCATGGCAACCACTTCAAAGCCACTGAAACCACAGTTTTTTTTTAAAATGGCTCCCAGAGTGGAACTTTTTGAAAGTGGAGACAGAGGAAATGCTGCAGTTGCACCATATTACCGTGGAAACAGGAAACTTTTCTCGAACCAAGAAAGAAGTGTTTTGACTGGAAACGTTGTCATGGAAACCGACACCGTGACAAAGTGGAAACACCGACCTGCTCAAAGTCACCTGGTGAAGCAGAGAAACTCCCGGGGAGGAAAAGACTCTTTTCTTCCTTTGAAACGATAAATGTTGATTTCAGTGCGGCGGAGGAAGTTCAGGGATATTTAATATATATTTTATTATATATTTCTTTATTTATTGGTTGATTTGGGGCAAATTTGTGTTTATGGAGTGACTGAACTTCCAGCTGCTTGTAAGGAGGAGAAGTTGATCCTGCTGTTTGGCCTGCGACCTTAACAAGTTACTGCCCATAAACTAAATTAAAGTCAGTAAGGTCTGCCCCGAGGCCTCCTACCGGAGGGACATGTCCGGAACACCTCCCAAGGGAGGCGTCCGGGGGGCATCCCAAACAGATGCCGGAGCCTCGGCTGGCCCCTCTGGATGTGGAGGAGCAGCAGCTCTACTCCGAGCTCCTCCCTGGTGACTGAGCTCCTCACCCTATCTCTAAGGGTGCGCCCAGCCACCCTACGGAGGAAACTCATTTCAGCCGCTTGTATCCGGGACCTCCTTCTTTCGGTCATGACCCAAAGCTCATGACCATAGGTGAGGGGAGGAAGGAAGATCGACTGGTAAATCCAGAGCCTCGCCTTTTGGCTTCGCTCCTTCTTCACCATGATGGACCGATACAGCGACCGGATAACTCCAGACGCTGCACCGATCCGCCTGTCGATCTGACAACACATGGCGGCTGAGCTGTGGGGCAATAAGCAAGCCCACGCCAGCCCGCCGCCTCTCACCGCGGGCAACTCCAGAAAAGTGGAGTGTCCAGCCCCTGTGGAGGAGCTGGGTTCCAGAGTCCAAGCTGAGCATGAAGGGGAGCCCGACTATATATAGATGGTATCTCTCTACCTCCCGCACAAGTTCAGGCTCCTTCCCCCCAGCAAGGTCACATTCCATGTCCCAAAAGCCAGGTTCTGTATCCGGGGATCGGGTCGTCGAGGCCCCTGCAGTCGACTGCCACCCAATCCATACTGCACCCGACCCCTACGGTAGCGTCTGTGGGTGGTGGGCTCACAGGAGAAAGAGAAGGGGCCCGCGTCGTCCCTTTGGGCTGGGCCCGACCGGGCTCCACGTGCAAAGGCCCAGCCACCAGGTGCTGGCATACAAGCCCCAACCCCAGGCCTGGCTCCAGGGTGAGGCCCCGGCTGGGCCTTACCGGGCGACGTCACTTTCCTCTTTAGTTGTTTTTTCATAGAGGCTTGTTGAACTGCTTTTGGTCTGACTCGTCACCTAGGACCAGTTTGTACTGGGAGACCCTACTGGGGGGCATGAAGCCCCCCGACAACGTAGCTCCTAGGATCATTCGGGTACTCAAACTCCCCCACCACGATAAGGTAGCAGTTCAAGGGGGATCCACCAGAAGTCTTGTGTTTAAATGTACGAACCGACTGGAGCAGTCCAACAGTGAAATGATAAAGGTTAAAAGGTTTAAAGGTTTAAAGGTACACATCTGCTCTTTGGAAGGAGCGGAGGCAGTTTATATTAGTTCTATTATTCTATTTTACAGTCGATGTCTGTTCACAATTTATGTGGTTTTTTTTTATGTTTTTATTTGGACCTAAGTGTCTGCAATAAAGACTGATCCTCCAGGTAATATGACGATAAATGGAGTTCATTTCATCTATGGTGTGATGAATTGATTCATTGATGATCGTCCCGGCCTACCTTGTGTTATTGATTCCTCAGGTGTCCAGAGTGGGAGGAGCTTCTTACCTGCTGAGAGGCTGTCGAACTCTGCGTCCTTTGAATCGCAGGACGGTTGAATCCAGCCGGGCTCACACTGACACTCACTTCTGTGGTTACACACCTGGAGACGACATCATCATCGTCATCATCGTTGTCATTATCATCATCATCATCATCATCATCATTGTCGTCATCGTCATATATCCTCATCATCCTTGTCATTATCATTGTTGTCATCACATCATCGATGTCGTCTTTGTCATCATCATCGTCCTCATCGTTGTCGTCATCGTCATTGTTGTTGTCGTCATCATCATCATCATCATCATCATCATCATCATCATCATCACATCATCATTTTCATCATCGTCGTCGTCACATCATTGTTGTCGTCATTGTCATCATCATCGTCATCATCATTATTGTTGTCATTGTTGTCGTCGTCATTGTCATCATCATCATCATCATCGTTGTCGTCATTGTCATCATCATCGTCATCATCGTTGTCGTCATCATCGTTGTCGTCATCATCATCGCCATCATAGTTGTAGTCGTCATTGTCACCATCATCGTCGTCATCATCGTCGTCGTCATTATCATCGTCGTCGTGGTTGTCGACATTATCACATCATCATCGTTGTCATTATCGTTGTCATCGTCATCGTCATTGTCGTTTTCGTCATTGTCGTCATTGTCGTCATTGTCATCATCATAGTCATCGTCGTCATCATCGTTGTCATCGTTATCATGTTTGAGAGAACAATGTCGATATCTTTGTTCTCGGCTCTAAATCTTCGGTCCTACGTCGCCATGAGACGGTTCAAGGACGGTCGTTGTCATGGCAACCAAAGACAAGCTGCTATCAAATTCTGACCGTGTCAGGAAAGTGTGGCGTCGGCGACGCTGCTGCGACCGGCGTCAGCTAACCGACCAATAGAAAGGCAGGATGAGATGAACTCAGAGTCTCACTGGAGCGAAACCCAAACTGACGCTTTGTGGCTACGATGGAAAAATGTAAAAAAAAAGGAAGTAAGATGTAAACAAAACTTTTTAGGGGTTCTGTTTGTGTTTCACTTGTTTCTTTTTCATGTGGACGTCGCACGCTTATGATGTTTTATCCTTGCAAAATCATGTCAACTCACATAAATCGTAGCTGCGATTCAGCTTGTTTTCATTGTACGATCTGCTCACAGAAAACGTCACAAAGATTATTGTGGTACAGTGAAGCTGGGAACTCACAGGTTGTCGCCGGCCAAGAGATGGAGAATTAGATGTTAGTTTCACTTTAAAACTATTACCCCGTTTGCAAGATGAATGAAGGCGTATCTTATCTTATCTTATTAAAAATGCCTTTTTACTGCAAAAACACACACAAAAGAAAAGGTCAGCTATATTTCAAAGGTACAGTACGTACCACTGAAGTAATTTCCTTTGTGTGCACTGGGTGGCAGTATTGAGTCACTGTGTGAGAATCTGCTTCTTCTAGTCTTGGACTGAATCCTGAATCAACAGACTCACTGCACCTCGTGGCTCATTGTGGTATTGCAGGGCTAATCAGGCTGAGGCTCACTGGTTAGCTTTAGTCGACTTTGTTGTGAGATTCTTACAATAAATTTTTTTTATTTTATATTCAACTAAAACCTCTCTATACGTATCTTTAAAGCACACAAAGGTAAGTTGTGTTAGCATTATTAGGTCACGCGGTCAAGCTTCCATTAGCTTATGAAGCTTTTTCATTAACAGGTTAACGTTAGAGGAAGAAGCAGGAAGTGAATTAAATCCAACATGGCCGCCGTTTACTTACAATCTGACATCTGTGGTGTGACTGTCGGAGGGAGAAAGTGACATTACTGATGCTGAATAAACTGGATTTAAGTGAAAACTTTGCTGTTCAGTAAAGCTCCGCGGACAAAGAGGCGATTTAATCCCCCCCCCCAAAAAAACTGAAGCATTTTGAGAAAACAAAATGGCAGCAGCCACGAATGAAAGTGACTTTTTATTTGTGCTGCTTTTCACCTAAATTTCTTCCTTTTTATTTAAAATGTTTTGCACAAAACAAAGTGTGACGTCGCTATCTAACGTCTGTATTACAGGATTTCCAGGACTTTATCAGTTCAGATTAAAAGTTTTTGAGGTTTTAAATAACTAACATGCAACGTGATAAAATACTGAAGATAATGTTAGTAAAGGATGAAAAGTTATAAAAAGTGTGTGGAAGAGGTTTGTTGTGGTGAATTGGACTGAAACCACAAGCTGATTAGCTTGTTAGAGTTTTTAAAATGATTTATCAGCCACAAATCAAACTAGTTTGAAAGTATGAATCCTGTCTCTTTAAGTTGTGTGAATGTCCTGAGTGATTGAGTCTGATTGAATCCGATGGTAAAGAGCCGCTGAGCCCCGGCGCCGTGAGGAGGAGCAGGACGATGGCGGTACTCACGGCGTGGCCGGGGCATCTGGACGAGCAGTTCACGTTCCTGTACGCCGCCTCCAGATCCACACACTCGTTCTGGCTGCACACCTGAAACACCGCAGTCACACAGGTGAGATTGACAGAGTCTCTGGCTTCAAACAACACAGTGAAAAACAAGGTCAGCAATTAGCGTCGTACGTAGCATTACTGCAGGTACGTAGCATTACTGCAGGTACGTAGCATTATGCCAGTGCGTAGCATTACTGTCGGTACGTAGCATTACTGCCGGTACGTAGCATTACTGCCGGTACGTAGCATTATGCCAGTGCGTAGCATTACTGCCGGTGCATAGCATTACTGCCGGTATGTAGCATTACTGCAGGTACGTGGCATTATGCCGGTACATAGCATTACTGTCGGTACGTGGCATTACTGCATGTACGTAGCATTACTGTCGGTACGTAGCATTATGCCAGTGCGTAGCATTACTGCAGGTACGTAGCATTACTGTCGGTACGTAGCATTATGCCAGTGCGTAGCATTACTGCAGGTACGTAGCATTACTGTCGGTATGTAGCAGTACTGTCGGTACGTGGCATTACTGTCGGTACGTGGCATTACTGTCGGTACGTAGCATTACTGTCGGTACGTGGCATTACTGTCGGTACGTGGCATTACTGTCGGTACGTAGCATTACTGCCGGTACGTGGCATTACTGTCGGTACGTGGCATTACTGCCGGTACGTGGCATTACTGCCGGTACGTAGCATTACTGCCGGTACGTGGCATTACTGTCGGTACGTAGCATTACTGCCGGTACGTGGCATTACTGTCGGTACGTGGCATTACTGCCGGTACGTGGCATTACTGTCGGTACGTAGCAGTACTGCCCGTCACCATTTCACCCGATGAAACTTGATGCTTCTTCCTTCTTTCCTTTTGTAGCTTTTATGACCAAAAGTTTTCAGCTCCGACTTTAGGATTTATTGAGGAAAATCATTTCCAAACTTTATCGTATTTGTCAGAATATTAGTGACTTTTTCACTTGTTTGCCTGCTTGTATTAGGAGATGACTTCTATATATAAATAAATACCATGTGGTGCCACTAGATGTCACTGTACAACAATAGAAAGCTGCTATGCCACCAAATAGAAACCGGAGTTTTTTTTTTTTCTTTTGCGTCATACACCTTTAGGGACGGTACTGAATTCAGTACTTTTATAGGTACTGACCTAGTGGTGTGTGAAGAGTACCAATTCACATAAAATAAAATGATAGCATGTTTCGGTACCTAAGCGCCTCCTTGTGACTGAAAGAGGAAGAGAAAGATTTTCTGAGTCGGGCTTGAACGTGCCAGTGAATTGAAGAAGCATGGCTGCTGGAAAACACTCAGAGGTACGGCTCCACTTTTCAAAACACAATGCAGATTATGCTCAGAATATTTCTGAGGTGACGTGCAAGGCCCACATAATATATTATATTAGAATACTTCTAATCCGAGGAAGCTCCTGGTTTAGCGCTGAGAAATTCATATGTTAAATTGAAACATTTTGAGATTTTATTATTAAACAAATTAACATTTATTACCGCATAAGCACACAAAAGTACCAAAAATCAAGACCATTGAGTACTGGTATCGATTCCCAGGTACCGGTATCGAATTTCCAGGAACCAGTATTGATTCTCAGGTACCCTGGTATCTATTCCCAAGTGATTCTCAGGTACTGGGTATCGGTACCGTATCGGTTCTAATGTGAACGGTTCCTGTCTCGTCACCTTTCCGTCTCCACACTTGGTCCCGGGATCCACCTGACCGAAGTCTTTGGTGTGGTCTTCGAAGAACGCCGCCTTGCAGTCGCCCACTCGCACCATCCGGCCGTAGTTTGGGTTTTCGTTCCCGTCGTGGCAGAAGAGTTTCCCACAGAACTTGTCTCTGAAAGGAAGGTGTTAGTTTCAGACCTCTGGACTCCAGACAGGTGACGTGTCGGTGAGCGACTCACTCCTGCTGACAGGGGACGTAGACGTTCTTGGACGGACGCCTGCAGAAGCCGTAGTAAACTCCTCTGGTGTTCTGGTTGAAACAGCTCTGGCGGGCTTCCACGGCGTCTGATCACACAAATAATCAAGTCACACATCGGTTCTGACCAGAGTTCCAGGTGGAGGCGACGGGGCAGCAGGGCGGCAGGGCAACGGAGGGGCGACGGGGCAGAATGGCGGAGGTGGTGGGGCGGCGACAGAGCGGCGACAGAGCGGTGGGGCTATTGAGCGACGGAGGAGGCGACGGAGCAGCAGGGCAACGGAGGGCCGATGGGGCAACGGAGGAGACGACGGAGCGGCGATGGGGCGATGGAGTGGCGGTGGGGCGACAGAGCGGCGGGGCGATGGAGCAGCGGGGCGACGGGGTGGGATGGAAAAGGCAGCGGGGTGGCAGCGGGGAGGCAGAGGGGGCGGGGCAATGGAGTGACGGAGGAGGCGAAGGAGTGGTGGGGCGACGGAGCGGTTGGGCGGCGGTAGGTTGATGGAGCGACGAAGCGGTGGGTTGATGGAGCGACGAAGCGGTAGGGCGATGGAGCGACGGACAGGTGGGACGGCAGTGGGGTGAGGGAGCGGTGGGACAGCGGTGGGGTGACAGAGCGACGGAGCGTTGGAGCGGTGGGGTGACGGAGCATTGGAGCGGTGGGGTGATGGACGGGGGGGCGGTGGTGGGGTGATGTAGTGACGATGGGGCGATGGAGCGACGGTGGGGCGATGGGACAATAGAGTGGTGGGGTGGCAGCGGAGGGGGCAGCGTAGGCGGCAGTGGAGGCCGCGGTAGGGCGATGGAGTGACGGAGCGGTGCGGCAACAACAGAGCGGTGGAGCGGTGACGGAGCAGCGGCGGAGCGGCGACGGAGGCGGGCCACTCACTGGGGCCGTACATCTTCACGCACTGGCCCGCCCTCTGCGGACACTGGCCGTTGTAGCAGTAGCCCAGCCCGCCGTCACACGGGAGGCCGTTGACGGCGAACACGTCCTCGGGGCAGACGGTGCTCTTCCCATCGCAGAACTCCGCCAGGTCACACTCGTCCTGCTTCCTGCGGCACTCTTTGGTGCGAGGCGAGATCTGATGGCAGAGATCAGATTGAAAGTAAAACACAGAGCAGCTCCTCGCCAACAGGAAGTGGAAGGTCTGCGACTCAAACGCCTTTTTGTTTTTGTCAAGGTCTTTTTATTGTTTCTTTTCCAATTTTACATAGAAACAAAAAACATGAACATCAATGATGTTTCAATTCAGAAGAGTGAAACCTCCCCCTCCCCCTCCCACAGGCTACAGAGCTGCAGGCTACCGAGCTCCAGTGCTACAGGCTCCAGAGCTTCAAAGCTATAGGCTACACAGCTGCAGAGCTCCAGAGCTACAGGCTACAGAGCTTCAAAGCTATAGGTTACAGAGCTACGGGCTACAGAGCTCCAGTGCTACAGGCTATAGAGCTATAGGTTACAGAGCTGCAGGCTGCAAAGCTCCAGAGCTACAGGCTACAGAGCTATAGGTTACAGAGCTACAGGCTACAGAGCTGCAGGCTACAGAGCTTCAGAGCTACAGTCCACAGAGCTACAGGCTCCAGTGCTATAGGTTACAGAGCTGCAGGCTGCAGAGCTCCAGGCTACAGAGCTTCAGAGCTATAGGCTACAGAGCTTCAGAGCTACATGCCACAGAGCTACAGGCTCCAGAGCTACAGGTTCCAGAGCAACAGGCTCCAGAGCTATAGAGCTACAGGCTACATAGCTACAGGCTACAGAATACAGAGCCACAGGGCTACAGAGCTACAGAATACAGAGCTACAGAATACAGAGCCACAGGGCTACAGAGCTACAGGCTACAGAATACAGAGCTACAGGCCCCAGAGCTATAGAGCTACAGGGCTACAGGCTACAGAATACAGAGCGACAGGCTACAGAGCGACAGAATACAGAGCTACAGGAAGCAGGTAGGATTGTTTGTTTCTTTCTCTGTAAAAGTACTGAATGGATTTAGTTGTTAAAGTCAAAGTGAGTTGAATTGAACACGGATGTTTACCTGAACTTTATCTATGTTTTTATCCAGGTTCTGACTGGAAGGATCTTCACTTTACATTTCACTCGTCCGAAAGGAGATTTATGAATAAAGTATTGATCTGAATGGAAAAGTAGCTCGACCAGAGTTTGTGTTTAAAGTATCCAAGATGACTGGAAAGCAAAGTACTGCGTGGGAGGCCAATATACCAGACAGCCACTAGAGGGCAGCAGATAGTCAGAGCTCATGATGGAGGCAGAGGGAAGGTTGGATTTCTGACCTTGCAGTTGTCGCAGCACTCTCCCTCCGCACACTGTGAGCCCTCCGTCAGGCGGCAGTTGGTGGCGTTGCAGCAGGGGTTGGAGCACTCCTGATCACACAACATATCAGCTATTGATCCACGCTGTCCAATCAATACCACTGAATTTATAGAATATAGAGAATTCATTGCACAGGGATTATATCATCAGATGATAATATTGATATGTCAGATTGCATTAAAGTGTGAGACAATTCATTTAGATTTATGTTTGAACTCTATATTTCAATACTATTCTTTAAAAAAATGCTATCTGGCTTACAAACACAAATAAAATGATAAAATAAAACAGATTTTTCTTTAAAAAAAAGGACTAAATGATAGAAAACAATAAAACATGAACAATAAAAGAAAAGACTAAAGCAGACAACATTAAAAACAAAAATCAATTTAACAAAATCCTAGAAGAACGAATATCTATATAAAAACAAAATAAATAAAACAAACAGCTGTGAATGTCAAGCTGAAGATCCAGACGTCAGCATTTTAACATTAAGACCTGAAAATCATCAAAATACATGTGAAGCGTCTTCATAAAACTGTTAAAATATGTCTCAGCTTTTTAAAAACACAGGAGCATAAAAACAAAATGTGCTTAATCATACTTTTGTTATTTCATTACGACAAGAACATCTGGATTCATTTTGCTGTAGAATTGTTCAAAAATATACGAAAGGATGAGAAATCACAGGAATGATGTGTAATCGCTCAGACATTTTAGGTTTGTGTCCGAAGTAAGAAGTCAGTGGTTGATAGTCAGAGAAGAAACACTGGATTTGAAAGAGAGCTACGAGTTTAGAAAAGTTCAACATCTTCTTGTAATACCAGTTTGTGCCACAAGGCGGTGTGGTGAGTCACTGATGCATCTAATTAAAAAACAAAACGCTATAACGTGGATTAAACGCAGACTGGGAGCTGCAGGTCTTCACCATCACTACACCGCTCAGTGGGATCAATAGAACGGAACCGTCTGAACGTCGGTACAACGAAGTACCAAACCGACGTTCCACTCATACGATCAGATTTTCCTTTTAGTTCAACTTTAATCTCACTTGGAAGATTCAATCACAAACTCCAGTAAAACACGGACTTTGACCGCGGCGCTGCAGTGAAGATGATCTGATGTGGATCAGTTGTTTCTGAATACCAGAGGAGGCCGGCGGGTCTGGACAGGAACCAGTGGCGACGTCTTTATCGGTCTTGTTCTCCTTCACAACGTCTTCTGTCAAGTTGAGACGAGTGCAGCAAAATGTGGAATGGTAAAGCTCAGATTATTTCTTCTTTGACGCCTCGGGATGGAATCTCATCAGAACATCAGGACGAGACGAAGCAAAGAAAACACACGAGGAGGCGAAGTGGAGCGAGTCCAGACACTGAAATCAGTGATCGGACTTCTTCCAGTCATTTCTGAGGAGAAGCTTCAGTGGGACTAATATCGGGAATCCGTTGGGGAAACATGCTAAACAAAGACCCATTGACACGGGTTTAGATTCATGTTTCCACGGCAACGTAGCAGCAAAAAGTTCCGTTTCCAGGTGATTTGTGATGTCAGTGACTCTGAGCAGCGCCGTGGCAGAACACAAACCTCAAAGCGCTGCGGTGTAACGGACCCTGAGCCGGGGGGGGGGAAGCTGCCTTTTTAGTGGCTCTGAGCGCCGTTGTCATGGAAACGGACGACCGGAACTCAACCAACGGTAAGCGGGCCTCACACGACAAGACTAAGAACCGGAATGAAGAATTCATAACGTGTGAAAAAGGTTTTGAATAAACACAATAACAATATAGTCTGATGTGGAACACGTGACGGAGTCCGCGACACCATAAGTTACCGGTTACCGGTCTCCATCTTCAGAGTTCGGTGAAGCGTTAGAAGCGTTACCGGACCGGACGGTGGTTTACCTCCACGGTGCCGCAGTCGCACTGCTCCCCCGCCTCCCTGAAGCCGTTACCGCAGACCGCCGGCGCCGCCAGCGACTGGTAGTTGGGTGTGTCCAGCAGGCAGCCGGGGCTCCGCCTCTGCAGGTACTTCTCAAAGCTGCTGCTGCTGCAGCTGCTGAACGTCCGCGGGACATTCCAGCTGAGGAGGAAAAACACAGACTCAGCATTATTTTAATGGTAATATGTCAAATCAGGAAGTCACACTGGAGTGAAACCAGTTTGAGTTTTGGAAGAAGCTAAAACGGAAACCGTGGGGGGACGTCCAAAAAGTCCCTCCTGTCTCCTTATCTATGGATTTTAACTTAACCCCTGGATGACATCATGGGGTTAGTGAAAGGTGTGGGGGTGGGGTGGTGGTGGGGGGGTGGTGGTGATCAGTCTGTCTCTGTGGAAAGGCTCTTCTTACCTGAGCGCGGCGGCCATGATGCAGCTGTCTCCAGAGCAGGCGCAGGCGCTGGAGTCGTCGTGGTCCATGCCCAGGTTGTGGCCCATCTCGTGGGCCAGAGTCGCCCCCACAGCGATGGCTCTGTCATTGTGATCCTGCGGCGGCGCGGAGATCAGTGGAAGTGTTAGTGACCACATGAAGCCTTCCTCCTTTTCTCACCACGTCACTCCGTCCCAGTTCCTCTGTCACTGATCACAAGTCCAGACGGAGGTTTCTCCTTCATTCAGTTCAGCTCTGGAGCGAAGCAGGAAATCTGACGACAAGTCGAGACGTTCTAGAGGCGAACGGCTGGAAATGATCTGAGTCAAACACTTTTTAACTGTTGAGCTGAGTTTTCTCCCAAATGATCTCAAACCATCCAACTATTCACTGGGTGGGTTGATATGGATATATATTAACCCACCCACCCACCCACCCACCCATCCATCTATCCACCCATCTACCATCTATCCACCATCCATCTATCCACCATCCATCTATCCACCCATCTACCATATATCCACTATCCACCATCCATCCATCCATCCACCATCCATCTACCATCTATCTATCTATCCTCATCCATCCATCCAACCATCCATTCACCATCCACCATCTATCTATCCATCCATCCACCCATCCATCAATCCCCCATCCATCTATCCATCCATCCACCCATCCATCCATCTATCCATACATCTACCATCTATCTATCTATCCATCCATCCATCCATCCATCTATCCACCCATCTACCATCTATCCACCATCCACCAATCTATCCACCATCCATCTATCCACCATCCATCTATCCACCCATCTACCATATATCCACTATCCACCATCCATCCATCCATCCACCATCCATCTACCATCTATCTATCTATCCATCCATCCACCCATCCATCAATCCCCCATCCATCTATCCATCCATCCATGCAGCTTCCCCTGGTAGCTGACGGAGCAAACTGCTCCACCACTGAGCCACATGATCATATGAATCTAAACACTAGAATTCTTTAGTTTTTTGTTGGTTTCATGTAAAACTTCTTACTTTCCCTGGAATGTCACCAACAATTCAATTCAATTCAGTTTTATTTGTAAAGCTCTAAATCACATCAACAAACATCTCAAAGCCTCTTACAATGATCGAGAAGAACAGAACCCAACTAAACCTTCCAGAGCAGCAGATGGAACAAGCAACAGTGGAAACCAGGAAAAACTCCCTCGCAGGGAGAGAAGTTCATAAGAACTCCCTCTTCAGAAAGAAAGTGTGGGGCGGACCCTAGACTCTGGAAGGGCGAACAGAAGACAGAACGTTCCTCTAGAGACGCTGCGTTCATTCTGGACAGTGACTCTACAAACTCTACAAGCAGCTAGAAGACAGCAGCTCATAAACAGGATAATAACTTCAACCTTGACTTTCTGTACCGGCCCTGCAATCAGAGGAAAACTCCAGAGGAAAACATCAGACAGGGTCTCAGTGACACGCTGCAATAATACTGTAGTAACAATAATAAAAGTACTAGCCCAGCCACTATACTTTTGTTTGAATAGCAAACTGTACAAAACCTGCAAAAAAGGTTTTCATTTCCACGAAGTGCAGCACAAGTTATGTAAAATGACATTACTGCCTGCAGTTATTATATTTCCAAAGGTTTTGTTTTAAATGTAATATTAACTTATTATATTATTGGCAAAATGTCAATACAATAATGGATCAAATATGGTTTTTTTTATAATTTTTTATTTTTATATTACAATATTGGCAAGATATAACATTATGGGCTTTATTACACTTAAAAAATGTAAAGAGACTCAGTTGTTACATCATTGTCCTTTATTATGCTTTTGGCAGTTCAGTTGTAGGAATTTAACCATTTTTAGTTCCTTTGAGCCTTTTGAAAACTAGTCTGGTGTGCAAATCAAATATATATAAACAAGATTTTAGTGACAAACGGATGAAAATCCGATTTAAAGCCACATCCAGAGAAGATTTCTGTTTGCGTTTCTGACTGAATGGAAGATTTGATGAACTTGAACTTATTGCATCCACTGAACCAGTGGCCTTCGTGTATGTATATATATATATATATATATACAAGTGTCGTAATGTTTAACCATCTGTTGACCTGCCTTATTGTTTAGTTTTTTGGTATTTTTTTTGTTTTTCTTGTCCTGTTTACAAACTTCGAAATACAAAAAAAAGGATAAACTCTGGCCCGTTCACACAGCAACCATTTCTAGGTAAATCTACATTGTTTTCAGGGTTTCTGTCGTTTCCATGGAAACAGGCACGGCTTTTCAGAACGTGGCAGGTGAATGTGAAACTTTCCTAAAACATGAAAATGACCAAGGTGAGCGCAAATCGTCCCGCCTCACCTGCACGACTCCGACCGAATGGCCGGTGCACAGAGTGCCGATGTACGCCAGGCCCACCGTGGCGCCGTCGAAGTCGATGGCGCTGAAAGAAAGAGGAGGCGACCGTGAACATTCCCCCGAGAGACGCTCGGAGCTGAGCACAGACGACGGCAGACCAAACGTAAAGACGTCACATTTCATCCGAGCGTTCCCACCTGATGAGGTGAGCGTTGTCGTGCTTCCTCCTCTTCATCAGCACGTCATTCCTCCAGGTCATGAAGGCGTTGAGGTTGGCGCCGGCGGGCGGCGTGACGGAGATCTGGTCCCGGTTGGACCAGACCTCCAGCCCCACCAGAGCGATGAAGGTCCTCAGAGGTTTGTAGGCCTGCAGGGGAGAAACCGTCTCAATGTCCAGGTCTGCTGCTCCGCCGCTCGCCGGCTTCGTGGTCGTCTGAGTTCAACTATACTGTGTTTTTGTTTTGGTATTTTTCTTAATACACACTAATAAATTAGTTTTGGACACAATGTGAACACCTGAACAAAGTCGGGTTCATATAATCTGGGTAAATGGGTCTTGGGTTAGACACCAGACAGTGAAGTTTAATCACTGCTGATCAATAAATGATGCAACAGAATCAACACGTTGTGTTTTATTTCACCCAGAAACAACCAGCAGGGCGGCGCCGAGGGTCACTCACCAAGTTGACAAAGTTAACGATCTCAAACATCCTCTTCCTCAATGCTGTCAGATCTTTCTCCATCTTCACGTACTGAAACATCATCATCATCATCAACATCATCATCAACATCAACATCATAGTCTGCCCAAGCACACACACACACACACACACACACACACACACACACACACACACACACACACACACACACACACACACACCTGGGTCTCACCTCTCGGTTATCGGCCACGAGGAAGAGCTCGATGTACTTCTGCTGCTGGATCATAGAAATTCCCTGAAGAACAAACAAAAACTTTATAAACTCACCGAGTCAAATATTTGGCTTCTGAAAAGTTTGTCAGGACTGAAGTTCATTTTCATTTTAATTAAGTTAATTAAGTTGTTTGTGTTTTCATGTACTTTTGGTTTGAAATGAACTAAATTAAATATTTAACCATTAATCAAATTCTAAATTATGTATTGATAAACGCCAACTACTATTGAGTAATCATTCGTAATGATGAAGTAGGTTGAGGTCCAGTCGCAGGGTTACTGGTTCGATTCCTCATCTTAAGTGTCCTGGAACACGGCTAGTGTTTCGAAAGCCCGTACTTTTCTTGTCTTCAAAACTGGACTCCTGATCTTGGTATTACCAGGGACATTTATCAGGTTGCAAGTGCATTTGTCAGTTTTTGTGTGGCTCTTCTCGTCCAACATTCCAGCCACACGCACCCGCCATCTTGTTTTGTAGGTCATGACCAAAAGTTCATGACTGGAGGTGAGGATGAGGGCGGAGACCAGCCGGTAACCTTCTTACCCCAACGATCAAGTTCAGCAGCTGAATTCTGAATCTGCATTCGACCCCCTCTGAATGCGACCCCGAGATACCAAGACAACAAGATTCCAAAGAACCAAGTACCAAGACACCAAGATGCCAAGTCGCCAAGATACCAGGATACCAAGATTCTAAAGTACCAAGACACCAAGATACTAAGACACCGAGACACCAAGGTAGCAAGACAGCAAGGTGTGTGTGTGTGTGTGTGTGTGTGTGTGTGTGTGTGTGTGTGCATGTGTTATTGCAACTTTGTTCATGTAGTAAGTTCACAGTTTCTTGAAATATTCAAATGATGAAAGTGTTGGACCTGCACTCAAAGCTAAAAGGATCCCCGGGTCTGGGGGGGCTAACGTCCACAGGGGTGGCGATGTCCGGGCCCGATGGCCTCGGGCCCCGAGGTATCGCTACGGGTCCCCCCACAATAGTTCCGGCCACACACACACACACACACACACACACACACACACACACACACACACACACACACACACACACACACACACACACACACACACACACACACACACACACACACACACACACACACACACACACACACACACACACACACACACACACACACACACACACACACACACCTCACGAAAGGTGTTGCTGAAGTTTCTTGTTCTCTGTCATCATTTACTCAAACTCTCAAAATCATGTTGCTCTTTTGTTGTTTCCTCTTTGTTAATTCATGTTCCTGCTTCATGTTACTGTCTAGATAGAGCTGCTCAGGCTGGTTAATCTAATAACAGTTGTAAAGTATTTGGATCAGTGTGATAACTGCAAATATTATATGTAGCACAACAAGGGTATTGTATGTTACCCCCCCCCCCCCCCATCCCCCCAACTTCTCTTCTCTTCTCTCTCTTCTCTTCTCTTCTCTCTCTCTTTGAGCGTTCCCCCCGGGTCGTGTACAGCAGCCATGCCAACTTCTAATAAAAGCAGCAACAGGAGGAGACTCCAGGTCTCTTCCTGTTCAAGAGTAAAAACTGTTCTGACTCCAGAAGGTTCTAGATCACATCATATTGTTTGTCCAAGCTGCCGAACGGGACAAGGGGAAAGAAAAGAAAAAAAACAAAAGCTAAAAGGACGTTATAAAAATAGTCTTTAAATTTAAATATAGTTTGTGTGTGTTGGGTCGAGATTAATTCTGGGGTTTTCTATGAACAAATATTCTTTACAAGTCCTCAGTCTTTAGTAGAAAAAATGCGATTAATTGCAATTAATTACAGAAACTTGTGCGATTAATTAGTTATTTTTTTTAAATTGTGCGATTAATTACAAAGAAAATGTTAATTGATTGACAGCACTAGTTGTCACTTGAAAACCCAGACGTGTTGATCTGAACCAGTCGGGAGGCTCGAAATATGAACCGATCGCAGCTGCAGGACGGAGAATCTGACACCAGGGGGCGCAGTGTGTCGTGACAGCGGCGTCTCACCGCCGATCTGGAGCGGCTGCGGCTCGTCGGCGGCTCAAAGTCGTCGCTCCAGCTGGTGTTGGTGACGCCACAGACGGCGGGCGTGAAGTTCTTCTCCGTGACGGTGGACACGGCGTGCTCACCCTCGTCGTCACCAGACAGCGGCTCGATCAGGTACCTCTGGGCCGACGTCCTGAAGTAACCCCTAACGAAACAACGCCCACGTTACACGTTTTTAAAAAATGGTCGAGTCGAATCAACAAAAACAACTAATCAAACACAGAAACATAGAAGACCTTTAACAACCTCATCCCAGAAGAATCCTGCAGCTCTCAGACAATGTCATTAAATAAACATGTTTTATGATTTCATTTGCAGACCAAACTGATTCTGACTCTTTTTAGCCAAAAACAGCTAAAGAGGCTAAACCAGCTGGAACAGGCAGAATCAGCTGCAGCTGCCAAGAGAGGGTGAGATGGTGACAAAACTAAAGGTTAGAATGCAGTAAAAACTAAAATCAAAAATTGCTTGTTCCAATTTTCTTTCCAGGAAAACAAAAAAATTTAGGGAGAAAAAAGAAGAAAAACAAAAAAATTAACTAGGGAAAAGAAATCAAAGGAAAAAAGGGGAACAACTAAATAATTGAGAGAAAAACTTATAACTGCTCTAATAAAGAGGAAATCCAGAGCGCCTGTAAAGAGCCAGAGCAACTAAAACAAGCAGGAATCCATGAAAGAGAGAAATCTGCAAAAATCACTGCAAAAGCTGACAAAGTAATAAAGTTGATCTAAATTCTACCTTCATGAAACCTCAGTTCTTGTTTAACGTCTTTAAATGTCTTTTATTCCAGATGATTTACATGTTTTAGGACAAATTGAATTTGGTGGAAAATCCTGAACCCGTGTCTTTTGTCCCTGGAGGTGGCTGGTCTCTGTCCCAAACAGAAAACTGTTTATTTCCGTACGCAGTAAAAAGATAATGAAGTAAATCTTTACCCGAGTTGCTCTTTATCTGTTTAATGAGTAAACTGATGGGGTTACTGAGGTGGAGGCGTGACGCCGCTTTGCTTTGACTGCCAAAACAAAACTACCAAGTTGGATTGTTATTATGGTGACTGTCAAAATAAAACCACCAAGTTGGATTGTTATTACGGTGACTGTCAAAATAAAACCACCAAGTTGGTTTGTTATTATGGTGACTGTCAAAATAAAACCACCAAGGTGGCTTGTTATTATGGTGACTGTCAAAATAAAACCACCAAGGTGGCTTGTTATTATGGTGACTGTCAAAATAAAACCACCAAGTTGGATTGTTATTACGGTGACTGTCAAAATAAAACCACCAAGTTGGATTGTTATTACGGTGACTGTCAAAATAAAACCACCAAGGTGGTTTGTTACTACGGTGACTGTCAAAATAAAACCACCAAGTTGGTTTGTTACTACGGTGACTGTCAAAATAAAACCACCAAGTTGGTTTGTTATTACGGTGACTGCCAAAATAAAACCACCAAGTTGGTTTGTTACTACGGTGACTGTCAAAATAAAACCACCAAGTTGGTTTGTTATTATGGTGACTGTCAAAACAAAAATACCAAGTTGGTTTGTTATTATGGTGACTGTCAAAATAAAACCACCTAGGTGGCTTGTTATTACGGTGACTGCCAAAACAAAATTACCCAGTTAGATTGTTATTATGGTGACTGTCAAAATAAAACCACCAAGGTGGCTTGTTATTACGGTGACTGCCAAAACAAAACTACTCAGTTAGATTGTTATTATGGTGACTGTCAAAATAAAACCACCAAGTTGGATTGTTATTATTGCTGCTGGTAAAGTAACTAAAAGTTCTAATACTTTATGTTTGTGTTTGATGCTATTGAAGGTGGTTCATGAGAGAGTTCTAGTTCATCTCATTATGAGAGGCTTGGATGATAGGTTGTCATATCGGTGACGACAATAAGGAGAGAAAGAGAAGAAGAAGCCGACCTGAGGCCGTCACAGGTGCTGATGCTGGCAGATGATTGGCTGTCGTTCACGATCCTCCCGTGGTAATAACAGTGATCCTGCAACCACGTCACAACAGATCCTCTTTACACGACAATACACACTCCACCAAGTCACCCTTCTCCTTCCCCCACCGGAGTGTTTCTGAGTGGGGTTGACAGACGAGCTCGTCAGTGGAGAACAAACACTCACGATGTCAGTCGGCGCCGTGGTGACTTCAGTCCCGTCGTCTTGGTAGTGAGTCTCGCTGTAATCTCTGGCGAGGAGTTCACTGCCGGGGGGGAAAAGACAGGAAACCAGCCAGTGAGCAAAGTACTCGGTTTCTGGATGGTCAGAAGAGATCTGAGTATTCGCAGCTCTTCAGGAGGTATAAAGAGCAGAATCAGGTGACTGAGAGGAGGAGGAGCCTAATACTGTGGACAGGTGAACACAGGAAGCATGAGGACGAGTGTTTTTGCTTTTCATGACATCAAATGTTTGTTTTCATACAGCAATGTTTTGAAAACAATGTCAGAATCCATGGAAACGCTGAAAACGATGTAGTTTTAATGTTGAGCCACTAGTTGGTGCTGTTAGTTTTAGTAATGAAAGCACACACACACACACACACACACACACACACACACACACACACACACACACACACACACACACACACACACACACACACACACACACACACACACACACACACACAGCAGAGAACAATGAGCTCTAAACATTAACAACAGGGGAACACAAACATTCTAGTGGACAGACCACCAAGTTGGTTTGTTATTACAGTGACTGCCAAAATAAAACTACCAAGTTGATTTGTTATCACGGTGACTGTCAAAATAAAACTACCAAGTTGGTTTGTTATTACGGTGACTGCCAAAATAAAACTACCAAGTTGATTTGTTATCACGGTGACTGTCAAAATAAAACTACCAAGTTGGTTTGTTATTACGGTGACTGCCAAAATAAAACCACCAAGTTGGTTTGTTATTACGGTGACTGTCAAAACAAAACTAGCAAGTTGGTTTGTTATGACGGTGACTGCCAAAATAAAACCACCAAGTTGGATTGTTATTATGGTGACTGTCAAAATAAAACCACCAAGTTGGTTTGTTATTACAGTGACTGCCAAAATAAAACTACCAAGTTGATTTGTTATCACGGTGACTGTCAAAATAAAACTACCAAGTTGGTTTGTTATTACGGTGACTGCCAAAATAAAACCACCAAGTTGGTTTGTTATTACGGTGACTGTCAAAACAAAACTAGCAAGTTGGTTTGTTATGACGGTGACTGCCAAAATAAAACCACCAAGTTGGATTGTTATTATGGTGACTGTCAAAATAAAACCACCAAGTTGGTTTGTTCTTACGGTGACTGTCAAAATAAAACTACCAAGTTGGATTGTTATTACGGTGACTGTCAAAACAAAATGAGCAAGTTGGTTTGTTATTACGGTGACTGCCAAAATAAAACCACCAAGGTGGTTTGTTATTACGGTGACTGTCAAAACAAAACTACCATGTTGGTTTGTTATTACGGTGACTGTCAAAATAAAACTACCATGTTGGTTTGTTATTACGGTGACTGACAAAATAAAACCACCAAGTTGGTTTGTTATTACGGTGACTGTCAAAATAAAACTACCATGTTGGTTTGTTATTACGGTGACTGACAAAATAAAACCACCAAGTTGGTTTGTTATTACGGTGACTGTCAAAATAAAACTACGAAGTTGGTTTGTTATTACGGTGACTGCCAAAACAAAACTACCATGTTGGTTTGTTATTACGGTGACTGTCAAAATAAAACTACCAAGTTGGATTGTTATTACGGTGACTGTCAAAACAAAACTACCAAATTGGATTGCTATTACGGTGACTGTCAAAACAAAACTAGCAAGTTGGTTTGCTATTACGGTGACTGTCAAAACAAAACTACCAAGTTGGTTTGCTATTACGGTGACTGTCAAATTAAAACTACCAAGTTGATTTGTAATAACGATGACTGTCAAAATAAAACTACCAAGTTGGTTTGTTATTACGGTGACTGCCAAAATAAAACCACCAAGTTGGTTTGTTATTACGGTGACTGTCAAAACAAAACTACCAAGTTGGTTTGTTATGACGGTGACTGCCAAAATAAAACCACCAAGTTGGATTGTTATTACGTTGACTGTCAAAACAAAACAAGCAAGTTGGTTTGTTATTACGGTGACTGTCAAAATAAAACCACCAAGTTGGTTTGTTCTTACGGTGACTGTCAAAATAAAACCACCAAGTTGGTTTGTTCTTACGGTGACTGCCAAAATAAAACTACCAAGTTGGTTTGTTATGACGGTGACTGCCAAAATAAAACCACCAAGTTGGATTGTTATTACGGTGACTGTCAAAACAAAATGAGCAAGTTGGTTTGTTATTACGGTGACTGTCAAAACAAAACTACCAAGTTGGTTTGTTATGACGGTGACTGTCAAAATAAAACCACCAAGTTGGTTTGTTCTTACGGTGACTGCCAAAATAAAACTACCAAGTTGGTTTGTTATGACGGTGACTGCCAAAATAAAACCACCAAGTTGGATTGTTATTACGGTGACTGTCAAAACAAAACTACCAAGTTGGTTTGTTCTTACGGTGACTGTCAAAATAAAACTACCAAGTTGGTTTGTTATTATGGTGACTGTCAAAATAAAACTACCAAGTTAGTTTGTTCTTACGGTGACTGTCAAAACAAAACTACCAAGTTGGTTTGTTATTACGGTGACTGCCAAAATAAAACCACCAAGTTGGATTGTTATTACGTTGACTGTCAAAATAAAACCACCAAGTTGGTTTGTTCTTACGGTGACTGTCAACATTAATGTGAACCGACTGTAAACCGAAGGGAAGCTTATTGTTTTAGCTGCTGTGGTGGAACCAGGCCTTCGTTTGATTTGGTTCTCTGTTTTCATCCGAAGTGAACAAAGTGATTCACAGTCGTGTTCGCAGCTTTTCTAATAATTTGATAGAGATGAAGAAATGTAAGTGTAAACAAGATGGTTCAGCACGTTGGTCTAGACTGTGGAGGAGGAAGTGTTTCCACACAGCAGAGGGACGAAGGACACCAGGAAGTCAAATGGAATCGATTTGAATAGGAAATGAATGAAACTGTTATTTCACGCCTCTCCACACCATAACAGCCTCATTCCTGCACACTGATCACCGATGCATCAATGTGCTGAACCATTTTCCTCTGGGCCTCTGATTCTTTAAAAACATTTTCCTCTTTATATCTGTAGAAAATCACCGTTTATGTTACGCCTGACTGAACTTCCATCTTCCATTTGCTCTTCTGTGTTTTCTCGTGGTATTTTCACGCTCACACGCTTTTAAGGAAGTGAAAACATACTTGTTTTTTTCTAGAATCAGTTCGATGTCTCTCCCTCCCACAGTCATGGCGTAGTGAACGGTCTCTGCTCTGACGAGCTGCGGAAACAACCACCAGAACATCGTCTATAAATGTGAGTCGGTCCGCATAGTGACAGAAGAACAAACGTACCTCTGCGTGTCGTTTCCTGACGGCGTGAAGTCTGACGGGTCGAACCACCTGGTAATCCTGCTCCTCCTCAGACTGTGGGCCGCGGCTCTCTGGACGAAGCACACATCAACCAACAGTGACAGGAAACATCAGGCCCCTTGATGCTCCTCTACCTCACAGCGTCTTCACCTTTACATTTTCAGATTTTTCTTCGTTGTGGCTCAGAGATGACCTGATTAAAGACGCTATCGTTTCACAACAACCAAACAATTACGACAGAAAATTACTCCAATGCAGACATAAAGTCAATTATTGTAAAACTTCCTGGTGCAACAACTCTCTGGCTCCACTCTGGCCCTCCTCTGGCCCCTCTGGCTCCTCTCTGGCCCTCCTCTGGCTCCACTCTGGCAACGCTCTGGCCCCACTCTGGCTCCACTCTGGCCCTCCTCTGGCTCCACTCTGGCCCTCCTCTGGCTCCACTCTGGCTCCACTCTGGCCCTCCTCTGGCCCCGCTCTGGCCCCGCTCTGGCTCCACTCTGGCCCCGCTCTGGCTCCACTCTGGCCCCGCTCTGGCTCCTCTGGGGGCTTTTCAACCAGAAAGAACCAGGTGCTAGTTCTGGTCCAGGGCCCGCCTTAGCACCAGTTCTTTGTCTGTCCACTACCAAAGCCCCGGCCAAACAGGGGCTAAACTGGTGCTACGCTGGCCCCTCTTCGTTGCTGGACCAGAGAGGAGCCAGACTGGGACGCTCATCCAGGAACCAGGAGACGGACTATATTCATCGGTTTAGTCCGGGTCGCTCCATTTAGTCTGACCAGAACCTCAGATGCACCAAAGAACCAGAAGACATTACGTCTCTTCTTGTCTCTATTGGTGTTTTTTCACGTCCGTCTTGCTTCAGTCCAGAGCTCCAGAGTGGACATAGAGGGGAAAAAATAACGCTTGTATAAGTTTGGGTCTTATTTTTCAACATTTGGGCGTTACATAGTGACTTTCTGCTCCTTTCACTTTATTTCTGGACGTGTCTGAATCAAAAGCTTCAACATGGAGGAATGGAGGTGTAGAATGATAGAACGCTGCTCTACAGCCGTTTCCATGGTAACCTAGGTAAACACTCTGATTAAAGTTCTCTTTCACATGAAGCCGTTAAAAGGCTCATTTTAGCTCTATAAAATCCAAGCTTTTAATTACAGTAGTTTGTAGTTTGTTTTTAAGTTGCTGATGAACCAAAAGTATTTATTATAAAGAAGTTCTGTGGGTTAGCAAATAATATCGGAGCGGGGCGGAGCAGCCGCACACTGCCTTGCTCAGCGGCTGCAGCTCCTCAGCCGGCGGTCAGAACAGGAAACAAGACCTGGACGTGACCTTAGTTATAATAATGTCACCATGAAAAAAAAACACAAAGGAAAACTGCTTCTAGATTATATCTGACGTAGCTGACTGACAGGAGGAGCTCTGCAGCATCTCGAGAGCCGCGGCTCCGCGAACGCGAATTAAATAATCCCGTTCCCTCGTATTCCCTCGTATTATTAACTTCAGGGAACGACTTATTATATTGTTCCCACGCGTATTATTTTTTTTTTTTCTCTATAACCACTCTGGGGCTCCGTGTTCACTGGAGTTTTCAGAAAGCCGGTTCAGCCTCGCTTCCGCCTTTTAGGTAGCGATAACTCCAGGGATAACTCCAGAGATAACTCCAGGGATAACTCCAGAGATAACTCCAGAGATAACTCCAGGGATAACTCCAGGGATAACTCCAGAGATAACTCCAGGGATAACTCCAGGGATAACTCCAGAGATAACTCCAGAGATAACTCCAGGGATAACTCCAGGGATAACTCCAGGGATAACTTCAGGGATAACTCCAGGGATAACTCCAGAGATAACTCCAGGGATAACTCCAGGGATAACTCCAGGGATAACTCCAGGGATAACTCCAGGGATAACTCCAGAGATAACTCCAGAGATAACTCCAGAGATAACTCCAGAGATAACTCCGCCCCCAGCTGATGACGCGTCGGGGCCCAGTCTGGCTCCTCTTTGGTCCAGCAACGATGTGTGGCCAGCGTAGCACCAGTTCAGCCCCTGTTTGGCCGGGGCTTTGGTAGTGGAAAGACAAAGAACTGGTGCTAAGGCTGGTCCTGGACCAGAACTAGCACCTGGTTCTTTCCGGTGGAAAAGCCCCCTCTGGCTCCTCCACTGAGCTTCAGGCGCAGACCACAGTCCGTCTATCAGACGTGTTGAATCTTACACGCAGAGGTTGAAGCGTTTCGTCACTCGGTCACCCCAGAGCGAGGCGAAAGGCCTTCAGGCTGCAGAAGCTGAAGTTTTACCGTCGTCTTTCCCCCGTGGAAACAAACAAGCTGTTATCAGTGAAGGTCATGGAGGGTCGGAGGAGCGTGCAGAGATTTCCTGCAGGCGGGACTCAGGGCTGAAAACACTTCACATTTTGTTCAGGGGAGACGAGCAGCTCTAATGGAATTTGTGATGCATCTAAAATATGCACGAAATTCACTTTAGTATCGGTAAATGAAACGAGATAAAAGAGAAAACTAAGAATCCGTCCTTCGATGCTTTGCACCTTCAAAGTTAAAGTCAAGGCGCTGAAAAGAGCTCATACATCATGAGCGGGTGACCAGTCCACCGCTGCTCCAACACGGTCACACAATGTACTGCCACCGTGCAAACTCATACAGTCTCATACAGACTCATACAGTCTCATACAGTCTCATACAGACTCATACAGTCTCATACAGACTCATACAGTCTCATACAGACTCATACAGTCTCATACTGACTCATACAGACTCATACAGTCTCAGAAAGACTCATACAGACTCATACAGTCTCATACAGTCTCATACAGTCTCAGAAAGTCTCATACAGTCTCATACAGACTCATACAGACTCATACGGTCTCATACAGTCTCATATAGTCTCAGAAAGACTCATACAGACTCATACAGTCTCATACAGTCTCATACAGACTCATACAGTCTCATACGGTCTCATATAGTCTCAGAAAGACTCATACAGACTCATACAGTCTCATACAGACTCATACAGTCTCATACTGACTCATACAGACTCATACAGACTCATACAGTCTCAGAAAGACTCATACAGACTCATACAGTCTCATACAGTCTCATACAGTCTCAGAAAGTCTCATACAGTCTCATACAGACTCATACGGTCTCATACAGTCTCATATAGTCTCAGAAAGACTCATACAGACTCATACAGTCTCATACAGTCTCATACAGACTCATACAGTCTCATACGGTCTCATATAGTCTCAGAAAGACTCATACAGACTCATACAGTCTCATACAGACTCATACTGTCTCATACAGTCTCATATAGTCTCAGAAAGACTCATACAGACTCATACAGTCTCATACAGTCTCATACAGTCTCATACAGACTCATACAGTCTCATACAGTCTCATATAGTCTCAGAAAGACTCATACAGACTCATACAGTCTCATACAAGAATTCCTGCTAAAATGAGTTAAAAAGTTAAAAACCCTCAAAAGGCTACAAACTGCTAAAAGAGCTTGAAGAGCTTTGAAAACAAAAACATTTCAAAGTGCAGTATGGCGATGCTCAAGCCCCGTAAATTAAATCTAATTATCTTTTATTTTGGAATCCAACGGCAGCTGAATCAAGGCGACAGAGATCCTGGTCGTTCTGTTAAAACCATTTCTCAGAATTGACGCGTGAAAAACAAAGGAAGAGGCTGAAGGTGGAGGAGCACCTCCACCCAAACTCAGGAACACCAGAGAACAAGGCTCCGTTCAGGTTTCACTACTTTCTCTTTCAATAATGGATTCAGCTTGTTTTCAACTGCAAACTGCATGTGGTACTCATAATAATGTGGTACTCGTAATAATGTGGTACTCAAAATATTGTGGTAGTCATAATATTGTGGTACTCGTAATATTGTGGTACTCGTAATATTGTGGTACTCGTAATATTGTGGTACTCGTAATATTGTGGTACTCGTAATATTGTGGTACAAGAAGCCAAACTGATGTCTTTACTGAAACATCAAACAAAGTTTTTCCTTTTCAATGTTGTCTCTAGTATCACACACACACACACACACACACACACACACACACACACACACACACACACACACACACACACACACACACACACACACACACACACACACACACACACACACACACACACACACACACACACACACACACACACACACACACACACTGACGACAGGCTGTAGTTTCCAGCCAGTGACAGAGGAAATGAGTCGGCTCCTCTGAGTCACTGCTACCTGTGTACCTAAGTCACCTGACATCCTGGGGTGCGAGTCGCAGCATCGGACTCTTCTGACTCAAAGTGTCACAACATGAAAAGTCTTGTGAAGCAGCGTTACAAGATAATGGAGCTTCCAGGAAACAAACTGCGCCAGGCTCCAGTGACTGAGCAAAGTGTTCAAGACGGGGACTTTCTGGATTGTTTGTTCAGGACAAAGAGAAAGGACATCCTGGAGAGCCGACGTGTGAAAACAAAGTAAAAGCTGTTTTGTTTCAGTACTACTTGTTGTTCCAGGACAGGAAGCTGCTAGTTAAAGTCTCTGCATGAAGCTGAAAGCTCAGCCTTTAGTTATTAATCAGCCACTGTGCGGAGGGCAGGTAACAGGATCTGCTGACTCACCTGAGCACTTGAGCGAGGCATTCAGGATGAGGACCCACAGTAGGAGTGTCAGCGTCATTGTCCCGGGTGCAGACGGTCCCATTAGCGGAGCGGCGCTGCTCTGTGGGGCTTTATGCAGCCCACCTGCACGCCGTGCTGCAGACCTCGCCAGGCCACGCCTTCTTCGCCCGGCCTCCTGGACCGTCACAGCCACTTCCTCATTCAGCACGCTCCCAGGCCGGCCTGAACACGCCCTGCTGCTCTGAGGAATGCAGGGAGAACAGCGGCGCCGCGCCGCGCTCACCGTCTCTGGCCGTCCTGCTGAGGGAGGAGAGTCCAGCCTCCCACCTTGAGCTGCTCTCAATGTGAGCTTCCTCTTTTTGTGTGTGAAAAAGCAATAAATCAGACTCAGCAGTCTGAGTCATTGCGGCTGGACCCCCTGACAGCCATGTGGCCACTTGTCACGCCGCCGTCTCCGCGTCGTCAAAGTCGACAATGTTTGATACCGACGGGCACCAGGGAGGAGAGCCGCGGGGCTTCTGGCTCTCCCACTGAACGCCCGCCGCCACAGAGGCAAAGCGTCACAAGACAATAAGGCCAATGTGTCGGTTCCTCTGTAGCCGACCGGGACGATTGGGAACACAGGGTCACATCTGTGCTTCAGTAGGTGGAGTTAAGTCAACACGAAGAAGAGGCTCATGAGAGAACGCTGGCAGAGCCGCCTTGTAATCTTTGGAAGGATTCAGCTCAAAGCTGAGTTTCCTACTGTTACAATAAGAGCCGAGTAGTTTTTCTTGAGAGAAAGCCAGGGACAATACTCTCACAACAAATACTGGCAGCTCGGAGCTGATCAGAATAAGAGCTGCACTGTTCGAACCGAGCGCTCACACGCATCGACGTTCTAATCTTTAACTCTCAGGAGAAAGAGTGAATTTCTGGTTGATCACTGAAATGGGTCTGGAAGACATTGTTGGGTTTTTCATGCGAGGCCGGTTCCTGAACAGCAGACCCATGAAGCTCCGCCGCCGAGGACACGACCTGGCAGAACAATCGTCTCACTGTGAGCCTCAGGCCAAAAGTCACAGTGTCTTCATCTCCAGCTTTGTTCTCCGGGGAAACAATGGATCCTTCAAACTGAGTCCCAGAGGAGGAAACATGCCGTTTAGAAGTTTATAAGAAATATATATATACTACGTCATCACTCAGTGACTCCTGAAATCATTGATACTGACAGTTCAGGTGATTGATGAACGTGTTGATCTTCAAACTTGGTGATCCAAATGGCAAGGACAAGAGGACACCCAAGGACAAGAGGACACCCAAGGACAAGAGGACATTCAAGGACAAGAAGTCATCTAAGGACAAGAAGGACATGATGGAGAGAATTTGACTCCAAGTATCACTGGATGGATTAATGAGTTTTAAAGAGGATATCAGATGGATGGATTGATGGATCAATCCACGGATGTATGGATGAATTGATGGACGGATTCAGGAGGATTCAGGGAGATTCAGGAGGATTCAGGAGGATTCAGGGAGATTCAGGGAGATTCAGGGGGATTCAGGAGGATTCAGGGAGATTCAGGTGGATTCAGGGAGATTCAGGAGGATTCAGGAGGATTCAGGAGGATTCAGGGAGATTCAGGAGGATTCAGGAGGATTCAGGGAGATTCAGGAGGATTCAGGAGGATTCAGGGAGATTCAGGAGGATTCAGGGGGATTCAGGAGGATTCAGGAGGATTCAGGGAGATTCAGGAGGATTCAGGGAGATTCAGGAGGATTCAGGAGGATTCAGGGAGATTCAGGAGGATTCAGGGAGATTCAGGAGGATTCAGGGAGATTCAGGTGGATTCAGGAGGATTCAGGAGGATTCAGGGAGATTCAGGAGGATTCAGGAGGATTCAGGAGGATTCAGGGAGATTCAGGAGGATTCAGGAGGATTCAGGGAGATTCAGGGAGATTCAGGAGGATTCAGGGAGATTCAGGAGGATTCAGGAGGATTCAGGAGGATTCAGGGAGATTCAGGAGGATTCAGGAGGATTCAGGGAGATTCAGGAGGATTCAGGGAGATTCAGGAGGATTCAGGAGGATTCAGGGGGATTCAGGGGGATTCAGGAGGATTCAGGGAGATTCAGGAGGATTCAAGGAGATTCAGGAGGATTCAGGGAGATTCAGGAGGATTCAGGAGGATTCAGGGGGATTCAGGGAGACTCAGGAGGATTCAGGGAGACTCAGGAGGATTCAGGAGGACTCAGGAGGATTCAGGAGGACTCAGGAGGACTCAGGAGGACTCAGGAGGAGATGACTGTAACTAGTGTGTAGATGTAGACGCAGAATTTCAAAGCAAACAGACAACAAGCAGTTGAGAGCAGAGAACCTGAAGTCCGTGTTGACAGATCGGCTCAGGTAGAACATGCAGGCCACAGCAAGTCCTCAACCAGGGTACAGACCCCCCCCCACTCCAGACCATACACACACACACACACACACACACACACACACACACACACACACACACACACACACACACACACACACACACACACACACACACACACACACACACACACACACACACACACACACACACACACACACACACACACACACACACACACACACACACAAACACAGCAGTAGCAGCACTTTCTTTATGAATCAAAGCTCATCTGTCTGACAGCTGGGACAGTCGTCATCGTCATCATCGTCATCATCGTCATCATCGTCATCATCGTCATCGTTATCATCATCACCATCATCAAAATCATATCGGTGTTTTTCCGCTCCATTAATAACTCTGAAGTGTCTGAGTCTGAGATTTCCTGAGTGATGAAACATGAGAATGAAACATGTGTCACCACACAAAGTATTAAATCACAATGAGAAAAGCAGAAGTGCAACTCTTCAAGTGTGGAGCAACTTTCTGAGCACAGGAAGCTGAAAAAAAGGGCTTCAAACATCTGCATGTCCTTCCTTTGGTACCAAAATATGTTGTTTTTTGGGTTTTTTAAGGCAGCAAAATGACCCAGAATGCACCTGGATGGTAAAACTCAAGCATTGGTGTCAGAAAATGAATCTCTGAAAAACTAGAAGAAATATTGAGGTGTGAGGTTCCAATAATGTCGCTGTCGTGGGACATGACAGACCCTAATGGAAAACACTGCCAGAGGGATGTGAAATTGTTAATGGGAGGACCTGGAGAGAGATTAATCCACCGTATGGTCGATACGTGCAGTGAGCACCAGGGTTGGGGGGCGCAGGGAGTTGCATAACAGGACCAGCAATGTAGACACCAACTACACTTAAATATTGCAGCGAGCATTACAAAGGATGAACCGACCAGAATGAGCTTCATGAGTCATAATGGCTGCAATCGGGAGAGGCTCTTATTTTGACATTCTCGACAGGAACACCATGGCATGGAGACATGACCCTCTTCAATCCTGGTTGCCAACTTCCAAATGTTAAACTAAACTAAACTAGATGAACAAACCAACTACATAAACAACACAACCATTACCAACACTAACAATGCTAATATAACCCAAATAAAGACATTTGGAACGCCGCCAACCCAACTCCCATAATGCATTGCAGCGATCAGCTCCGTGACGCTACAATATGTTTCTGCTGGTAAAGTGTTAATCTAACAGAATCAAGATGGTAAAAAAGCTTTAAAGAAAGTTCACCAATGATTCCAGATCAGTCTCCAGACTCTCCCAACAAGATCAATCTCATGACCTGGCAGAGCGTCTGTTGTTCATGTTGGAAACACAGAAACGGAGAAAATGAAAACAACTCTGACGGTAGAGCATCTGTGGTGGTGAAACCACTGCTGCAGAGCGTCTGTGGTGATGAAACCACTCCTGCAGAGAGTCTGTGGTGATGAAACCACTCCTGCAGAGCGTCTGTAGTGATGAAACCACTCCTGCAGAGCGTCTGTAGTGATGAAACCACTCCTGCAGAGCGTCTGTGGTGGTGAAACCACTCCTGCAGAGCGTCTGTGGTGGTGAAACCACTCCTGCTGCTTCCCAGATTGACATGAAAGTAGAAGAATGTTCTGATCTTTCCTTTGCTGGAGGTCTGTAGCTCAGGTGTTGGTCTCCCATCTTTTACAAGCTTTCAGGAGGGGGTGTGGCCTTCAGGGGGTGTGGCCTTCAGGAGAGGATGTGGCCTTCGGGGGGGGGGGGGGGTGGCCTTCAGGGGGTGTGGCCTTCATGAGGGGTGTGGCCTTCAGGGGGTGTAGCCTTCAGGAGAGGGCATGGCCTTCAGGAGGGGGTGTGGCCTTCAGGAGGGGGTGTGGCCTTCAGCAGAGGGCGTGGCCTTCAGGGGTGTGGCCTTCATGAGGGGTGTGGCCTTCAGGGGGTGTAGCCTTCAGGAGAGGATGTGGCCTTCAGGAGGGGGTGTGGCCTTCAGGAGGGGGCGTGGCCTTCAGGAGGGGGTGTGGCCTTCAGGAGAGGGCATGGCCTTCAGGAGGGGGCGTGGCCTTCAGGAGGGGGTGTGGCCTTCAGGAGAGGGCATGGCCTTCAGGAGGGGGTGTGGCCTTCAGGAGGGGGTGTGGCCTTCAGGAGAGGGCATGGCCTTCAGGAGGGGGTGTGGCCTTCAGGAGAGGATGTGGCCTTCAGGAGGGGGTGTGGCCTTCAGGAGAGGATGTGGCCTTCAGGAGGGGGTGTGGCCGTCATGAGGGGGTGTGGCCTTCAGGAGAGGATGTGGCCTTCAGGAGGGGGTGTGGCCGTCATGAGGGGGTGTGGCCTTCACTGTAAGACAGCAGTCAGTGACTTGTGCAGCCTCTCTGCCATACCAGGTGATGGTGATGTTGAGTCCTTTGGGCTATGAAAAGCACAACATGCTATAGGTACTGTAAGCTACCAGAAATTAAAAATAAATTATAATTATTTCATATTTTAAACAAATGATCAAAATGAACATTTCATTAACTTCAATTCAGCCTTAGGCTCTGCCTGCCCTGCCTGCACGTCACGGTTGATTATTGTTGAAGAAATCTCTCCAATGGAAAAGCGAACCACAAGCTGTGACGACTCGAGGGGGAAATGGAATCATGGACTTACGAAAAGATTTGAAATAGCAGAAGGACTAACCAGTAAATCTAAAGGTAATGCGGATACCCAAGCAATGTTCATGTTTATGTTCTCTACGTTTATAAAAGCAAAATGAAATAGTGGAAATATAAAAAAAACTAAATCAAGCATCTGATTGAAGTTTCAGAGGAGATTTGTCATCAGATTCACTCAGTTTACTCTGAAACAGCGTCATCATCCAAGTGATTCAATAAATGAACGAGAGGTTCAATAGGAGGGAGAACAAAGCTTCACTCGATTGTTTTGTCTTTATTGTTGTTTCTATGCATCTTCACTGTATTTATGTTTGATTGGATAAGTTACATGTTTTTATCACTTGCATGATCTATGATAAATAGAAACAGATATAGAAATACAGTAGATAGAGCTAAGATACAGGAAAAACGATCTGCAGGCAATAAACCTAATTTAACCGAATGTATTCTTTACTAAATGGCACCATCTGCTGAAATATCTCATAATTACAGGATGAAGATTAATCTCACCTTCCGTGACTCTTTTATCATGCATCCACCTTCTACATCACTTTATCCAGTTCAGGGTCCAGGATTCAGGGTCCAGGGTCCAGGGTCCAGGTCCAGGATTCAGGGTCCAGGGTCCAGGTCCAGGATTAGAGTCCAGGTCCAGGATTCAGGGTCCAGGGATTTTAAAATGAACTAGTTCAGTTCATAGTTCTAAATTCACAGTTCCAAAAATGAACTAGCTCATAGTTCTTTTTTCCCCAATATGTTGCTGTGAGCTGTTCCCCTCAGAATACTGGCATTTCTCCATTGTTGTCTCCATTCAGTCCTCACTAGTAGCAGCTGCAGCTCCCCACCCCAACACTTTATTCTGAAAACCATGAGGACAAACCTGCTGCTTGAATGGTCTTTATGAATGAGGAATTATTAATACAAAACAAAACAAAACGGACAGTCGTCCTTAAGGTGCAAAGGAAAATATACCAGGCAGGTTCTACTAACAAATTACAACTTAAAATAGTAAAACCCTCAAGGAATGTTTTAGTTCCTGGCACATACCTTGAAAGGCGAGCCGGATTCAATGAGCCTCTCAGGTTGGATATTGACGTTGTTGAGTTGCTTCTTGAAACCCGGCCGGCAAAGTTTATACAAAATAGTAAGATTTTTTCCACCTGGATCATCACTGACAAGTACCATGATTTCCGGACTATTGTGGCACCGATATATAAGCAGCACCCACCAAATTTAAAAAGGAAAAGAAATGGAGTTACGTGATGCACCTGAACGCATCATCCACGTATCAGCGGCATGAAGCTCGTTAACCCTTAAAAAGCCGAGTCATCTGCCACAGGGTTCACAGCATGTTTAAAAAAAGGAAAAAAAAGTAGCGGCTTATCGTCTGGAAAGTACGGTAATCATATGAAGATGAAGTATTAATGGTGGAGACAGAGTCTGAGGTAGTGCTGCTGTCCTCTACATGTTTTTGCCGTGATGCTTCGCATTTTGATGACGTATGCGGCGGAGCGACTCTGGTGGCTGCTGTTGCCAGATTGGCTGTTTTCCTCCTACATGATAAGGTCCGTTTACAGTGAGCTTCAGCCGGGTTTTCCACTAGAAGGCTCAGAAATCTGGCAACTGTCTAAAACAACGTTGAACTGTGAGAGCGCCGTTCACTAACAGCAGAATGAGCGCCGCTCACAGTGACGGTCATCAGGCAGGAATACAGAACGTTCAGTTCACGTTTCCCCAAAATATGAACGAGTTCATGAACGATCGTTCATTGAACTCGTTCAGGCACAACACTGGCTACTGGATAGATGGAGGAAGAGGAGGAGGAAGAACAGGAGGAAGAAGGGGAGGAAGAGGAGAAAGAAGAGGAGGAGGAGGAGGAGGTGGTGCTGGAAACAGATCAAATCCAAGAGGTGTGAAGATTGGGAGGCAGCAGAGTGAAGGCAGGTGAACAAATACTTTTGGCAGAACAGTGTGAATCAAACACGTTGAAGCCATGTTTGATCCCTTCACTAGTTCAGTCGAATGTCTTCTTGGAGTTTGAGGAAAGTACATTTTAAAATATGTGAAGAGAACTGAATTGTTTCAAAACATCTACAGTTGCTCATAAAAAACTAAACTATCAAAGATGTAAACACAGAGTGGTGTGTTTTAAGAACTCCTCCAGGGGGTGCTGTTCTCCCGGGGGGGTTTGTAGGGGGGGGGGGGGGGGGGGATCTCCTCCTCAACCCAGCAGCAGTCACATGTGAATCCATGAAGAACCTTCTAGTCACAGGAGAAGTTCTCAAGGTTTTATTGAATTGAAACATTTTGCTTCAAATATGTGCTGAAGGTGGTTTTATATATTGTCTTAAATTAAAATCGCTTTTGGTTTTCATGCCTTCCAGTTTTCTTAAACATATTACATGACCATGAATCGACCTGGTGCTGGCCGATATCCCATGATACCTGGTAGAACGTACTCTTATGTTTACTGGAGCACCTGAACCTCCAAAGGTCTCTGCATGAAACAGCGTGGCGCCATCCTGAGAGTGACATCATGGAGGAGAGTGACATCATGGAGGGGAGTGACATCATAAAGGACAGTGACATCATGAAGGAGAGTGACATCATGGAGCAGAGTGACATAATGGAGGACAGTGACATCATAAAGGAGAGTGACATCATATAGGAGAGTGACATCTGGGAGGGGAGTGACATCATGCAAGAGAGTGACATCATAAAGTAGAGTGACATCATGGAGGAGAGTGACATCATAAAGTAGAGTGACGTCATGGAGGAGAATGACATCATATAGGACAGTGACATGGAGGGGAGTGACATCATAAAGGACAGTGACATCATAACAGAGAGTGACATCATGGAGGGGAGTGACATCATAAAGGAGAGTGACATCATAATGGAGAGTGACATCATGGAGGGGAGTGTTCGGATTTATGGTTGGTTATTAGCATTAAATTATTGTAAGTAATTTTACTAAAAGTAATAAAACACTGGAACTAATTTATTAAAAATTGAAATTATTAATGGAAGTAAACTGTCATTTACTCATTAACAACTCCTAAAGTAATCGAGTAATTACGTAAAAGTTAATAAATTATCAAAAATTATTTATTAATGAAAAATTCTTAATTTGCATAAATTTGTTATTTATGTATTAATAATAAAAAGGGGCGGGGAACCACCAGATAAACTGGAAATAGCTAATACCAAAATATCAGTCTCGTTTCTAAAAGGTTTATTGAAGTTAGTTAATATTTCTGTGTAAAATATAACAATCTTAAATAAAAGGGAAGGTGTGAGATCCGAGCACAGACTGTTACAAACCAGCGAATGTCAACAATAAATACACAATAATCACCAAGAATCGTTCAATTCAGCTAACAGGTGTTTATTAACAAAATGTATTAATTCATAAATAATTCATAAATCATCTCATAAATCAACACACTTAATTATTAATCGACATCTTACTGTGTGTGTGTGTGTGTGTGTGTGTGTGTGTGTGTGTGTGTGTGTGTGTGTGTGTGTGTGTGTGTGTGTGTGTGTGTGTGTGTGTGTGTGCGTGCGTGCGTGCGTGCGTGTGTGTGATGAGGGTGATGTTTGTAATGACCACGATGTCCACCAGGTGGAGGCAGAGGTTGGCGGGTCAATGTGAGTGGGTGTGATGACCGCGAACGTCCACCAGGTGGAGGCAGACGTTGGCGGGACAGTGTGGTGACCGTGACGACCACAAGAGGCGTGCTTCACGACCAGATAAACAAGACGTCCGTCGCGCACGCATACATGAGGGCGGTCTTGGAACGAGGCGGTCTAGTGAGGGCATAACGAACGGGTGGTTTCGTTGGCCCGGTTCTGCGCGCCGGAGTTCTATTTGGAGGTCGGGACATGCAGTTAGAACTCTGGTGATCAAGGCAGAGGTGGTCTTGCAGCATCAGATAGCAGTTAGTTGCTACATGTAGCTGTGTGTGTCTGTGAGCTTATCTGATCAGATAACAGGAGCGCAGGGCTGCGCAGACCCGGGTTCGTGAAAGGGGGGGGGGGGAGAGAAAGACAGAGAATTCTGGCGACGCTCGGTTCTGAACCCTGGTTCCTCCACAAAGAGTTCCCAGTGGGCCTGGAGCTCACTTAGACCTCTGGTTCTGAGGTGGAAAACCCGAGTCCCGGACTTGGTTGGTGCGCGTGAACGCGTGTACACAAACATATAGGCCGCGAGGGCTTCATCAGCGGCACATTGAAACACCCTGCAGGTTAGCTTCACGCTAATCTAACAATATCTCTGCCCAGACCAAAGCTCTCTCACCGTCTGGTTCTGCTGTGCTGGACAGCACCGTCCGTGGTGCTGTTGGAATTCAGAGGCCTGGCTTCAGCTGCAGGAGTGGACAGCGAGGCAGCTGAAGGAGGAGAGGAGATGCTGGCTCGGGTCTCCAGAATCCCCCAAAAAAGGAAAAAGGAAAATAGAGGAAGTAGTCCAAACTGTGTCTTTGGCCTCTTCCCTGCTATTTTATGGCCTGTTCATTGTCCCTGGTGTTTCTCCTCTGGGGGAGAAACTTATGGAGGACTTCAATGGAATCTTCAGCCCAACAGGAGTGACATCATAAAGGAGAGTGACATCATGGAGAGTGACATCATTGAGGAGAGTGACATCATAAAGGACAGTGACATCATGGAGAGTGACATCATTGAGGAGAGTGACATCATGGAGGAGAGTCACATCATCATGGAGAGTGACATCATAAAGGAGAGTGACATCATAAAGTAGAGTGACATCTCAAACTCAAAGTACCTGGAGGCCGCTGGAGGCAGAGTCTGGGTGAGGCTGGGGGCATCAGGGGTTCCACAAAGAAAGTTGTACAAAAAAAAAAACCCTCAAACGTCACTATTAACAGTTTTAATGATTTCTCCTGAACATGAATGGAACATTGAATGATCATGAACGGTTCTTCTCAACACGGTTCCTCTTACCTCCTTCTCTCTGCCAGAGACTTGGCAGCTCTTCTTCTCACACATCTGAGCCACATTTGTCTCTAGAGAAGAAGCAGTTGAGACCCTCAGAACATCACAAGTGGCTCTGTGTGTCTTGCAGTCTCCAAATCTGTGATCAAATTCCTTCTGTAGCTTCAAAATAGCATCAACATATCTTTCACCGCTGAAGGCTGAGCCTGCATCCAGAAGGTTCTTGCATGATGGGAAATGGCCCAGGTTTGTCTGAGAGAGCTGGGCTTTGTGCAGAGTGCTCTCACGTGGAACGCAACATTTCAACAAAACCACCAGTGAGTGCAAAGCTGCGTACGAGCTGATCCTCGCTACGTGAGGAGGAACGAGGCTTCATGCTGATGCTCACAGCCACAGAGGCTAATGCTCACTCTACTCTAAACAATAGTGACTCACACAACGACTAAATGAGATTGAAAGCCACACCACTCACACTCATGGTTCTAAAAAGCCTGATCTCCTGCATATATCCTCCGTTTTAATGATATGGAGCATCACGGAGCTGATCGCTGCAATGCATTGTGGGAGATTCTGTTGGTCGTGTTTTAGATGTAATTACAGGAGGTTGCATTAGGTTTGTAGTGTTGGTAATGGTTGTGTTGTTGCTTAGTTCATGTAGTTAGTTAGTTCATCTAATTTAGTTTAGTTTATTAGTTGTAAGATGGCAACCGGGAGTGAAGAGTGTTTTGTGTGTAGTGTCGTCCTGCCATGGTGTTCCTGTTGGGTTCATGTCAAAACTAAAGTCCATGCGGACTACAGCAGGCATGAGAGATAAGCTTTAGGGTCTTCAGTTGTTCTATGTGACTCACTTGAGACAGAAACGTGCCTGGTCATGGTGTGAGCACAATGATAGTTGATGCTACTTTGGTTTTCTTTCCCTCATTTACTGTGAACGGCAATGCGAGGCGTCACTTCCGCTACTTCCTGTAGCCGCGGCTTGTCGATGGTGGGAAGTACCCGGGGGGCTCAAAAATGGTGACTTTAGTCTGGCTGTTCATTACACGCTGTGCTGTTCCAAGCGTGGAGTGCATGAAGCCGATGTAGCTTAGCCTAGCCCCGACGGCGGCCTGGCGTGGCAAGGGTCGCACTAATATTATACTTTTATATGAAGTGGGGGGGGCACAAAATATCGTCCTGCGGGCCGCGACTTTGAGACCCCTGATCTAGACCAGTGACATGGTTTTCAAGCAGGAACATAAATTAACAAAGAAGCAACAACAAAAGAAGATACTATTCTGATACCAGAGTTGTTTGCTTTAATATTATTATTATCATTATTGTTGTTTTTATATGAGGCTGTGATAAACTCCTCTCTACAGTAAAGTATGAAATGTTCTTATGTATACATGTATTCTCTCAAAAGACAACTTGGGGTTAGTATCAAGTCAGAAAAGGAAGCAGGACAAAGTATTTTTGTTCCATGTGGACCCACTCTATCAAAAAGTCATTGTCGTGTCCTTGGGCAAGGCACTTTACCCACATTGCCTCGTATGGATGGTGCATGAATTTTGGTGGTGCCCGTTGGCGCAAAATGGCAGCCAGGCCTCTGTCAGCTTATCTCCGCAGGTTGGATTCCGTGAATCACGTTGATATCGGAACCCGATACCGATACTGGATTGGATCGGACCCATCCCGAGTTGCAGGTGGACTGGCCGATAACCTTCAGCGCCTGGTCGTGTCGCCAGCGGTAACGACTCTCCCCGAGTGCTTTGGGACCAGCTGAGGACGTGCTCCAGAGTTCCTCTTCCTTGACACAAGACTTGTGATGGTGAGTCCACTTTCCAAACAGAAAAGGTTGGATGGGCTGGGTTAAGCTTTCGGGTCCTTGGACTCTGTATTGTGACTTTATTGTCCCAACCAAGTTCAGAGGTAGCAGCTCATCCTCCTCTCAAACCCACAGACGAGGCATCCGTGAATCACGTTGGTATCAGAACCTGATGCCGATACTGGATGGGATCGGCCCCATCCCTAATGACAACTCTGTCCATCTCTTTTTTCACGGCTTCCACAATATATATATATATACAGTATATACATATATATATATATATATATATATATATATATATATATATATATATATATATATCAGGGCTTGGCTGAGGAGGGATAAGGGAATATTGTAAATACAATCATTGAGCCTGTGGAACAAACACACAAGTTCACACTGACTGACTAAATCCAAACCATCATCATATTCATATTTTGAATGCAGAGGCAAGATAATCACAATTTTATAGTCCAAATCTTTCCCTGAAAACCCAATCTAGCTTTGCTCAATCCAAATTCATTTAAAGAGGTAAAATTATCTGTCCAACTACATCTTTATCACTATTCACCATCTGAAGCTGGGACGTTTTAAACTAGATATTTTTCTCCATTGCTCAGTACAGTAAAGCTGAGCAGGACTTCCTGGTGCGTTCAAGACCCCTCACGTCCTTTTCTTATATTCATTTGTTGAATTACACACAACCATCGTTACTGTCTTGCTCTTTTACTACATATTATTGTTCTACATGCCTCCTGGCAATTTTTTTAATTGTTAAAATAATTCATTAAAAAATCTAATTGTTTTCAGTAAACCGAACCATATTCTGGTTCTACAGGGCCCCAGGTACCTCCGAGTCCATTTTTTAAGGAGATCCACTGTAGTATTTCTTTTCAAAACTACAGATTTGAAGCCCACCCATAACATACACTATGTATTGTGTAATTGTGAATAAATGCTGTATTGAATCCACTTGATAATTGACACAGAGGCACCCGGGGGCATGGAGAACAATAATATGAAGTATAAGAACAAGACAGTAATGACAGTTGTATTTCAACAAATGAATATTCCAAAAAAAAGGAACTGAGGTGTCTTAAACGCACCATGACGCCCTGCTCAGCTTCACTGTACGGTTCACTGCACATCATTTTACTAAGTTGTCTATCTGGTAAGTAAAATAACTTATTTAGCAGCTCTTCAACTCTCCACAACAGTTAAATTGTTGAATTAAGGGACAAAAGCGACACAGCAGGCTGGCTGGCTCTGAGTGAGGAAGAGGAGGAGGAGGAGGAGGACGAGGAGGGGGGGGGGGGGGGGTCATCTGACATCATGGTCAAAATATGTTACTCAAAATATAAATTCTTTAATATTGTTTATTGCATATGTGTGGCAAAGAAGAGAACATAAATACTTTTTAAAATATATATATTAAAAAAAACACTTTGCCAAAAAGGGCACTTACTGGACTGGGGCAAAGGGGGCAGGTGCTCCACAAATCTATGTTTATAGTCGTTTATGTAACACTTCTGGAGAACAATAAAGTACTAGGGTCAGTGCTAGGTTCGACTACTGGAGCGGTAATGAGTATCACACACTTCAAAGACCACAGAGCAGAGAATTATTTGAAATTTGCCGGCTTAAGTTTATAAAATTAAAACAGAAACAGTTGACATGTAATTAACAGACAGTTGACATGTAATTAACAGACAGTTGACATACAATGAACAAGTTCCAATTCCCCTTTTTAGAGGAATAACCCTTTAGGCATTGAGATAATAGTTGCACTTAGATTAGGTTATTTAATTTCAAGGTTTGTCTTTCCCTATTTATTATTCGAGTTAACTCGTGGTTTATTTGGAATTTTTGTTAATTTCTTGAGTTCTAAAATTCAAATTCCAGTTGATTAAGGTTCTTTTCAATTATTAACCATTTCAGTTTTGCACAGAAATTCCAACCATAGTTCATTTAACACCATTTTGCATTTCATGTGACAAAAAATTAAAAAAGGAAAATCACAACTCAAAATAATTCAGCAAACGACTGAACAATCAAATGTCTCTTTTCCTTCATGCATGAATCCTGTGTTTGTCAGACCGCTGCAGGTTGCAGAGGAGTGTGGATAAATACCAGGTTTTGACGACCCCACAGAACCTCCAGCAAAAGGGGGTTTGCTTTTCAGGACTCACACAGTTCAATGGATCCCCGGCTGGCTCGCCATCGGGTTTCCTGAACCTGGAGTCCAAAGTCTGACGGAAAGTCAGAATTTTCCATGTCCAACCTTAAAAGGCCTGGTGTATGAACAAAATAATATGCTTCGGTAACTTAAATCTCACATTCAATGACTTTAAATTAAAGTAAAAGTCCGCAAAAGTAAAAGGTTCAGTGTTGGAATAAAAGTGTATATAATTTATCCCGTGCTGTATTTCCACATTCTTGCACTATGATGAGTGCAGGGGTGTTGTTGCAACAATAATCTTTATGCCTTGTAGACGATAATCCTCTGAAACCGAGAAGACAGTTTTGTGAAAACCGGCAAAGAGCGGTTTCACAAAAGAACGTGTTCCAGCACTCGAGTCAAAGCTGACCTCGACGGAGCGATGGTTCCATTCACCTCCTCCCTGCTCTGCTCACTGATCTCTGTAGAAATGTAAACACCTTGCTGCAACCCTAATAAAAAGAGAGAAGACGGACGAGAGTTTTCAGAGCGGGTTGGAGATTGTAACTGAAACACTGTCTGTCCGTTCTCCTCGCGAGTAAGACCTGAAACTTGACTTGGTGTGTGTTCTTTCTTGCAGATTAATAAGTGTGCAGAGGTTAAACCTGACATTCAGCTTAATTGAACTTAATAAGCTGCACTCCAGCCGTCATCACGGCGGGGGGAAAAAACATCATACAATATAATTCTGCTATAATAGCTCTCCGTGTCCATAAAACTAAATAAATAAATGGAGAAAATATCCTTAATATGAAAATAGGTTTGTTTGTTTTTCCCACTCACCAAGTCCCGTTCGGCAGTGTGCACCAACCACGTCACCAGGGCAAACCAGGGTGCAACAATAAGATTTCGATAACCTTTCTAAATATCCGAGCAACTGGGAAACTCTTTCCACTAGTTTCGTTGGCTCTTTTTCTCTTTCTCCTTCCAAGCTGCCCGCTCTGTATCTGCAGAGCGTCTCATATAGAGCAGCAGGAAGAAAACGACCCTCAAAACAACCCGGTTGGCTGAGCCTGGTCACATGGCCCCCACTGCGACGTGACTTCTTCAAATTAAGAGTCTTAATACATCTGAACCCCAAGAAAATAAAACAATGTAAAATAAAATAACATCCATCCATCCTTTTTCTCCTGCTTATCCGTTTCCGGGTGTCAGTCTGAGCACCGTCACCCAGATCACATTGCACCATTAAGAAGCTTCCTGCAGGTGGAGAGCCCACAGGAAGGTGGCGCCCGGCGTGGGACATGAACCCTCTACCTTGAGACTGAGAGTCTCATGCTCTACCTACTGAACTAGCCCAGGGTCTTATAAAATAACAGGATTTATATAATTATTAATATAATCCCTTTTATTTAGTTCGGGCTTTATGGACCTGGGTTACATTTAAATCTATGTTTATAGTTCTATAACTCTACTTACGGTACCACAATAGTGGTAAAACTCAAGCAAGAGGCAGTGGAAAAGGTTAACCTCCAGTTCTCTTTACGCTCATTGGATGAACCAACCAGAATACTCAAAGCTGTTAGAGGGGAGGGGCTTGTGGCCACCGCCTGGTAAAATGAGAAGCCTCAGACGCGACTCTGTCATCCCAGTAGGATCAGAGAAGTACTCTGTAGGATCATTCCTCACCTCCAGTCGACAACCAGCAGTCCTGGGTGATGTGAGGGAACGTTGAGCTCGAGCAGAGGAAACGAGAGAGAGGGGGACCAGGGAGCCTGGACCCCCTGGAGAGACTGGTAGTGATGGCCACATGAAGCTTTGTGAAGCACTGGACGGTCCAAACAGTCCTCTTTGGTGGCCTCTGGTGGCCAAAAGCATGAAGAGCAGCTTGAATGAACTCAATTATGGTTGACCACTGCAGGGTTGAGTTGACAGATTCTGTTTAATATCACGCGACAGTTGTATGTATGTATGTATGTTTTGAGTGAAATAATAATGTCATGTTTACTTGATTAATATATAATTATGCTGAATAAACTTTCCTTGTTTAATCATGTGCCATGGTGTGGTCGCCCTTTGTGACTTCTTGATGTTTGTAAACATGATAGAAAAATATATTATAACCCACAACACAATCTTATAATAACTTGGGAGTACTCGGTGTGGAAGTGGTGCTTATGGGCAGGTAAAAGAAACACATGGGACATATAAGGTTATTTTATTTAGTTTTTATTTAGGAAAAGTATTTTTCCACAGTCCGACGGCCGACTCTCGTTCTTTTGTTGGATACAATTTCTCCTGCCCCGGCTGCTGGCGTTCATTATCAGTCTGCTCCTCCAGGGGGTGGTGGGGTTGGAGGCCAGCTTCTGGTCGCAGACCAAGCGCCAGACCTACAAGGTGCATATATATACATATATATATATATATACAGTATGTCACAAAAGTGAGTACACCCCTCACACTTATAGCCTAGACCATCTTTATGTAGAGAAACAATTCTTTTTTTCACATCCTCAGAGAGTTCTTTGCAATGAGGTTCCATGTTGAACCTCCAGTGACCCGTGTGAGAGTGTGTGAGAGTGATAACACCAAATTGAACACACCTGTTCCCCATTCAAACCTGAGACCTCGGAACACTAATGAGTCACATGACACCCGGGAGGGAAAATGACTATTTGGGCCCAATTTGATCGTTTTCACTGAGGGGTGTATTCACATTCAGTTTAGACATTAATGTCTGTGTATTGAGTTATTTTGAGGGGACAGTAAATTTACACTGTTATACAAGCTGTACACTGAGTACTTTACTGTGGAGCAAAGTATCACTTCAGTGTTGTCCAGTGAAAAGATATTGTAAAATATTTGGAGACATGTGAGGGGTGTACTCACTTATGTTACATACTGTAGATATATATATATATATATAAAACGTATTTAGATGAAAATAAACGCACAAAACCAAAGCTCCCAAACTTACCTCATTGACCAAAGTCAATTGAAAATATTCCCCCACAGAGGCGCGTCCTCTGCCCCTCTCTGGCTCGCTGACTCACCAAAGCTCCAGGAATCCCGCCAGTGACTCAGTATCAAAAGAAGCTTCGGACGTCTCTGATCATGTGACTTCAGCTCAACAAATCAAGCCTCCGGCTTCAAACGGACCATCGCTAGAGGCTGTACCTGCTGAAGCTCCTAACTGCACCTGCCCCTGCCCCTGAACGGACACCTGCCCTCTCACACCATTTACCTTCATCCGTCCCCATCACTGAACTCCCGAGTGAAAGAACTACACGTTGTACGTGCTTTTGTTTCTGCTTTGTAACCAGTGATGCGGCCATTTTGTTTCTGGTCTCCAGGCTCACCAGCAACGACCTGGGCCTGCAACCAGCTTTTATTTCTTTACTTTTATTCTTAATGTAAAGTCAGTGTGGATGTGAGTGTGTGCGATGTACTCCTGGTTTAAGTCCAGGTTAAAACGGCTTTGGTTCCTGTTAGTGTATTTTTGGTTGGTGTTACGTCACGGGGGTCCCCCTCCCCTTATTTTTCTGCTCCTCTTAGGGGTCGGTGGCCGGGCTTCACGCTCCCCGGGGCTCGCTCACTCACTCGCTCCGTCATTCATCGTCTTCGTGTCGTTTCCTGGGAGGCGTCGTGTTCCGTTCACGCTCCCGATAACTGCAGGGGCAGTTCCAGGACCAAGCTTCCCTGTAGCCGGCTGGCTGGCCGAGGTTGGATCTGTTTGGAGTGGCTGTACCGGCTGAACTGTTTTCAGCCGGTACCGCCGGGGTCTAGTCTGGGTCTAGTGTGGGTCTAGTCTGGGTCTAGTGTGGGTCTAGTCCGGGTCTGGTCTGGGTCTAGTGTAGGTCTAGGCTGGGTCTAGTCTGGGTCTAGTCGGGGTTTAGTCGGGGTCTTGTCTGGGTCTCGTCTGGGTCTAGTGTAGGTCTAGGCTGGGTCTAGTCTGGGTCTAGTCGGGGTTTAGTCGGGGTCTTGTCTGGGTCTCGTCTGGGTCTAGTGTGGGTCTATTGTGGGTCTAAGTCTGGGTCCAATCAGGGTCTAGTCTGGGTCTAGTCGGGGTTTAGTCGGGGTCTTGTCTGGGTTTCATCTGGGTCTAGTGTGGGTCTAGTCCAGGTCTAGTCTGGGTCTGGTCTGGGTCTAGTGTAGTTCTAGTCTGGGTTTAGTCGGGGTCTTGTCTGGGTCTCGTCTGGGTCTAGTCTGGGTCTAGTGTGGGTCTAGTCTGGGTCTAGTGTGGGTCTAGTGTGGGTCTCGTCTGGGTCTAGTCTGGGTCTAGTCCAGGGCTAGTGTGGGTCTAGTCTGGGTTTGTGTTTTCTTACTTAGCCCGGTGTCGGAACTGGTTCGACGGCTCTAGACAGGGTTGGGTCATTGCCACACCCGTTTGTTTGGTTTGGCCGGGCCGTCACGCCGTCTTTAAGTTAAACTTTCCCTGTTGGTTTGTCTTTTTGGACGGGTGGACGAGGCTTATTGGGTGATAAGAAATCAACGAAAACAAACTAAATGTTTAAAAACTCCTGTCCTTGTCTCCCGTGTCCTAATCATGTCTCCTCCCTCTTTGGGGTCGGAACAGTTAGAAATGAACAAGTGGTGTTTTCTGTATTGTTGCCAGGAATGTGACAGGATTCTCCAGCCGTTATTGGAGTCAACTTAATTTATCTTTATCCTGAACTCCATATTATTTAGTCTATTTTTCTGTTTATATTTAACGGCTCTTTTTATTTTGTAATAAATAATATTTGTTGCTATAAGGTGGAGTGACTTTCCATTCTGTTGGTTATAGTGAGGCCATTCCTAAGTGAATCCAGGCCCCGCCCCCCAGAGTACTATTACACCCCGTCCATTAGTATTATATTTCCTAGCTACCTGGGGCTGGGTTTACAAATGTATAAATTAAATATTTGAACAAGGACTGTGAAAAGTATCCTCAGTCTGTAGAGGTGGTGGAGGTGGTCGTCTGTCTGCAGCAGCAGAGCGTCCAGAGCACATGACCGTACCAGAGCAAAGTTTATTGTTTTAGATCACAAAATTTACGTGGGAAGTGGCGTACGCATCTTTCAGGACCTTTGGTGCTTCAGCAGCCTTTATAGATGAGGCTCAGGTTTGATTCATTCCAGAGCAGGAAGACTCATTCCAGAGCAGAATGATTCATTCCAGAGCAGGACGATTCATTCCAGAGCAGGAAGATTCATTCCAGAGCAGAACGATTAATTCCAGAGCAGAATGATTAATCATAGCGCAGAACGATTCATTCCAGAGCAGAATGATTCATCATAGAGCAGAACGATTCATTCCAGAGCAGAATGATTAATTAGAGAGCAGGATGATTCATCCCAGAGCAGAATGATTCATTCTAGATCAAGACGATTCATTCTAGAGCAGAATGATTCATTCTAGAGCAGGGTGGTTCTTTCCAGAGCAGGGCGATTCATTCCAGAGCAGGGTGATTCATTCTAGAGCAGGACGATTCATCCCAGAGCAGAATGATTTATTCTAGAGCAGGACGATTCATTCCAGAGCAGGGCGGTTCATTCTAGAGCAGGACGGTTCATTCTAGAGCAGGACGATTCATTCTAGAGCAGGACGATTCATTCCAGAGCAGTTTGATTAATTCCAGGGCAGAACGATTCATTATAGAGAACGATTCATTCCAGAGCAGTTTGATTAATTCCAGAACAGAACGATTCATTCCAGAGCAGAATGATTCATTCCAGAGCAGCTCCAGAGGGACTGGATTCCACATACAGCCCTGCTGATTCTGAGTGGACAGTTTAATGTCAGTCTCGCGATCGGCCTGTTTGTTTGTGAGTGAATGAGTTGCCATGGTGACGATAGTTTACTGGAGGAAACCTGTGCAGCACAACAGTCCTGAGAAATGAACATTATTCTTTTAAAATCTATTTTGTTTACTTCAGTTGTATTTAAGTAACTTTAGAAATATTCATGAAGATCTGATGATGCATTTTTGGCTCCTGATCTTTTTTTTTTCACGATATTGACTTTGTTTATAGTTTCATTGTTTGACACATACACATAATAGAGCAGTTTTTATGAACGCTGAAGTTCAGTTGAACTGCTCTGGAATCGTCCTCTAACCTGTCGCTGTAACGCAGGACTGTTGTGGTTCACAGTATTAGTATGTAGTAGAGTATGTTTATATGCATAAAAGAATTTAATTGCTCACAATGTATTTTCTATTGATTTGTTTGATATAAAGAACCGCCTGCTCCCAACAACAACAAGAAGTGACGAGGTGAACAAGAGCTGCTTCATGGAGCCGCCTGACCACCGCCATGTCATGGAGACAGGGGAGAGGCGTTGTCATGGATACAGGGGAGAGGCGTCATGGAGACAGACAGGGGAGAGGTGTTGTCATGGATACAGGGGAGAGGTGTCATGGAGACAGACAGGGGAGAGGTGTTGTCATGGATACAGGGGAGAGGTGTCATGGAGACAGACAGGGGAGAGGTGTTGTCATGGGGATAGACAGGGGAGAGGTGTTGTCATGGATACAGGGGAGAGGCGTTGTCATGGGGATAGACAGGGGAGAGGTGTCGTTATGGACGGGGTTTCTGTAACTGCACCTCAGGTCCAGAACCAGGACCAGTAACTTTCCTTAAGTTGCTTCAGACGTTTCATCGACTGGTCGTCTGCCTGAAGGTCACATTATTGATCTGACTGATGAGCAGGAGATGTTATTAATGACTGATAACTAGATGGTATAATTGATCTCATAGATAATTAGGTGAGAATATTGATAACTTTTATTGAACTTAATCAGCAAAAAGTGAGGAAGCAACAGTGCAGAGGTGATCGTCCAGCGCACGTCACACTGAGCGTCCAGCGCACGTCACACTGAGCGTCCAGCGCACGTCACACTGAGCGTCCAGCGCACGTCACACTGAGCATCCAGCGCACGTCACACTGAACTTCCAACACACGTCACACTGAACGACCAAAGCACGTCACACAAAATGTCCAGCGCACGTCACACTGAACGTCCAGCACACGTCACACTGAACGTCCAGCGCACGTCACACTGAACGTCAAGCGCACGTCACACTGAACTTCCAGCGCACGTCACATTGAACGTTCAGCCTACGTCACACTGAATGTCCAGCGCACGTCACACTGAGCGTCCAATGTACATCACACTGAACGTCCAGCGCACGTCACACTGGACGTCCAGCGCACGTCACACTGGACCTCCAGCGCACGTCACACTAAGCATCCAGCGCACATCACACTGAACGCACATCACACTGAACGTCCAATGCACGTCACACTGAACATCCAGCCTACATCACACTGAACGTCCAGCGCACGTCACACCGAACGTCCAGCGCACTTCACACCGAACGTCCAGCACATGTCACACTGAACGTCAAGCAGATGTCACACTGAACGTCCAGCGCACGTCACACTGAACGTCCAGCGCACGTCACACGTCACACTGAACGTCCAGCACACGTCACACTGAACGCACATCACACTGAACGTCCAATGCACGTCACACTGAACATCCAGCCTACATCACACTGAACGTCCAGCGCACGTCACACCGAACGTCCAGCGCACTTCACACCGAACGTCCAGCACATGTCACACTGAACGTCAAGCAGATGTCACACTGAACGTCCAGCGCACGTCACACTGAACGTCCAGCGCACGTCACACGTCACACTGAACGTCCAGCACACGTCACACTGAACGTCCAGCGCACGACACACTGAACGTCTAGGGCAGATTACACTGAACGTCCAGCGCAGGTCAGCAGTGGTCACTGCATTCAGAAGCAGCGGCGACGTTTCTTCTCCTCCAGTTGGTGGAGAAACGACCCGAAGAGACAGTTCATCTTCTGCAGGACTTTGCTTCTTTCTGTTGGAGCTAAAAACAGACACCCATCAGATCCACCACTTTATTTTCAAATGTGCACAGACAGTGGACTGTTGGCCAACGGCATGGCCTCCGTTCCAGCGCCGGCGGACAGAAGATAAACCAGAGTAGACGGTGGAACCTCGGCCAGAAGCTACAGCTGCTTGCTCTGACTGATGGAGGACGGCGGGACACCAGACTGACTCGGTAGTTTGACACTAGTTTTCCAGGACAGAGGATCAGTGGACGTCTGACCAGCAACGACTTGGACCAACAAGAACCGTCGGAGCAGAAACCAGCTGATGGCTTCGTAAACATGGCAAAGACCGAAGGTCTTAGAAGAACCTCCAGGAAGCAGACTGAGGCACAAGCTCCAGTGACTCGTCAAACTGTCTCCACACTGGAACTCCGAGCGCTTTGTCCCCTTTTATCCCGAGTTAATGTCAGATAAGGAGAAAGGCTCCGTCGTTAAAAGCATCATGCGGTGGAAACATAATTCTCCTCTGGAGGAAACATTCAGGACCGGTGTGGCCGAGAGCCTTAGAATTCCCCAGACTTGTAGGTGTAGGCAGTGATAACCAATGTGGCTGTGGAGACAGAAGAGGACGCCACCTGCATAAGAGAAACCAGTTGGAAGGCAAAAGTCACCACTTGATTGGCTGAGAAGGTTCAGCTGGAGCCAGGTGCTTCTGTCTGAAGCCTCACCCCGACACGTCCACCAGGGGGCAGCAAAACTTCTTCAACTGGGATCAAGTTATTGATGAGTCCAGAGCATCCGGAAGCAAAGAACTGCTGAGGTGAGTGAGAAGAGCCGGCGGTGGAATCGGACTCCACAGAGCTGCAGGAACTCACAGCAACGCCCGCTGGCAGCGTTTCACACGTCACGTGTTTGAAGGAGGTTCGTGGTTCCGTGTGGCCTGGTCAGTCACAAACCTGGACACGTTCAGTACGTCTCAGAAAGATCCTGTTTCAAACAGCTAACAAGTCGCTAAATACAAGCTTCACTCCAACATGCATAGGTAGAAGAAGAAACAGCAGTTAACTTCCAGTCAGTTCTGACTTTAAATAGTATTCCAATATACCCTGAAAGCCCTGGTCCCACAGACCGACACCTTCCTCCTCCAGACGGACCGCAGCTGAACAGGAAGTAGTTCCTGGTATCAATATACACAGACCGCGTGTCAGCTGGAGATCAGTCGTGTGCCACGTGTTGATTTCCAGTGCTCGTCTCTGTCCTGCAGTCTCTGGATATAAAACAGTCCAAATCATCTTTTCTCTATAATCCTGAAGCAGTTTTCAATCAGGCGGTTTCAGCAGGAAGGATTCTGACTCACTGGTACTTTGTTTTGTTGAACGTACTGTAATATTCCCCCAGAAAATAGCACTTCATATTTTCTGGACTACGAGTCAACTTTTATCAACCATTTTTGGTGTGACTTACATCACAAAGCAAATTATATCAGAAAGCACAGTGGTAGATACCATGTTTGGCCACTAGATGTCAGTGTATAACAACAGAAAAACCTCTATCCCCACTGGAACTGCCAGAGTGAGAAAACCGTCTCCAAAATTTTTTTTAAATCTACACGCAACAATTTAAATATACAAAAAGCTCAAGTAGAAAACAGGAACAGAGCAGCTGCTGCTCGTGGAAAAATAACTGAAGGTGCAACTGATAGTCTGGAAAATACAGTCAAGACAAAACCATGATTTCTGTTCATTTTAAAACCATTCCAACGTTAAGTCAGTTCTCCATCAATAAACTCATGTAACAACATTGTGATGAGGGTCAATCTACAAGCAACTGTCATTTCAGTTCCTGTAAATACACTCCTGACGATCCACGTGACAGAAACCCTCTTGTAGAAAGTGTGAGCAGCCAAATCAAATTTAAAGTGCAAAAAGCTGCTGACTGCAGCCACGTCGCTGTGGTGCAGCTAGCCTAGCATTATATATATATATGGCTACATATTTAGCATGATGCTAACTTGTATGATCCGCGCAACACTCCTTCGCTTATCAGGCTACCAATATGCTATGCTACCAGCATGCTAAGAGTTGTGCTTTGGTTTTGGTCTCTGAGCATCAGCTCAACCTCTGACCCTCACGTTCACATGGAAGCTCAGCTGGCGAGAGTGTTGGACGTATTGGCTGTAGGTTGATGGCACATGTCACGATTCACTGCAGCAAACAGGAAGAAGACCTGCGCAAAACGCTTCCCGCAAAAGCTAAAGTCCTTGGACGAAACCGAGAAGTGATTTATCTTCTCGTCTGTTCTGGACGCAGAAGGTCTGTGATTACAAATTGGATTTAAACCTTCAAACAAACACAGACTTCCTGTTTTATTGGAGTTTTTTCTCTGTGATTTTGTGTTGGCAGCTGGAGCCGAACCTGCAGGGTGCGTGGTGTACTTGTGACCAGCTTGTTGTAGTTGTGAGGTGTTAGTAGCGTGGTGTAGTTGTGAGGTGTTAGTAGCGTGGTGTACTTGTGACCAGCTTGTTGTAGTTGTGACGTGTTGGGAGCGTGTTTAGTTGTGACGTGTTGCTAGCTTGTTGTAGTTGTGACATGTTGGTAGCGTGTTGTACTTGTGACGTGTTGGGAGCGTGTTTAGTTGTGACGTGTTGGTGGCATGTTGTAGTTGTGACGTGTTTGTAGTATGTTGTAGTTCTGATGTGTTGTAGTTGTGACGATGTTTAGAGCGTGTTGTAGTTGTGACGTGTTACGAGCGTGTTGTAGTTGTGACCTTGTTTAGAGTGTGTTGTAGTTGTGACGTGTTCATAGTATGTTGTAGTCCTGATGTGTTGTAGTTGTGACATGTTCAGAGCGTGTTGTGTAGTTGTGACGTGTTAGGAGTGTGTTGTGTAGTTGTGACGTGTTCAGAGCGTGTTGTGTAGTTGTGACGTGTTAGGAGCATGTTGTAGTTGTGACGTGTTCAGAGCGTGTTGTGTAGTTGTGACGTGTTAGGAGTGTGTTGTGTAGTTGTGACGTGTTCAGAGCGTGTTGTGTAGTTGTGACGTGTTAGGGAGTATGTTGTAGTTGAGACGTGTTGGTAGTATGTTGTAGTTGTGATGTGTTGTAGTTGTGACGTGTCCAGAGCGTGTTGTGTAGTTGTGATGTGTTAGGAGCATGTTGTAGTTGTGACATGTTGGTAGCGTGTTGTAGTTGAGACGTGTTGGTAGCGTGTTGTAGTTGTGACATGTCGGTAGCGTGTTGGATGGCGTTAAGGTTGCGGTGTCAGTAGTTCCCTGGTTTCCCTGTGGGCTCGACAGCAGTGAAGGTTTTTATTCCGGCCGGGTGGCCAAGGGGCGGAGCGAGGAAAACCCAAACCTCAAGGGAATACCAAAATAAAAGGCACTTCAAAAAATTGTAACAAATTCCAGTGTTACTAGAGAGAATATATACTGCATATATGTATATAAATATAGAGATAGAATAGATAGATACTGTAGGTATACACAGATATATGGAGATAAATACACATACATATAACTGGCTGATTAGTTATAGAAGCATAGAAAAGGAAGGTGGGACTTGTGACAAAGGGCGTTGTGGTCATTTGGTTTGTTGAGGTTTTGTGGGGGCAAAACTCGTGGCGAGAGGTTTCAGTGGCTGTGCACTAACTGAAAGTTGCATAGGCAAGAAAATAAGAGTCTGGTGATCACTCCGCTCAGATCATCAAACTGATCTGAAAACACAGCAAACAGGAAGAGGAAGAGTGTGACTCAGTGAGGGTCGTCCAGAAGTTCCTCAGCAGCAGGAGTCACTGTAAAGTCTGCTGACTTGTGCTGGTGGGAGACGGAATGGCCTGTAGTGCCCCACACACTCAGCAACACCTGGACGCTCGGTGGCGCCCCTACAGTTCGGTGTCGTTGTACTGGTGGGAGCTGGCGGAGAAGTATCCAGGAGCCTCCTCGGGTGGAGGAGTGTGGGCTTCAGGACAGCAGCTGGAGCTGGAAGCAAAAACAGAGTGTGACCATCGGCAGGTGGTGCCCCGTGTGAGCAAACACCTCCCCCGCCACTTGCACTTCCACCTCCACTCCACCGCCCGCTGACTCGGCGCAGTCAACCTCCCCCAGTGCACTATTCATGTTAGCAAGCTTAGCGAGGATGAACTACACCTTTTATAAAACCTTCGTGAAAGAAACTTTAGAGAAACAAAACTTCAGCTGATCCGAACCTCTGCCATGTTGTTTGAACTAATAATGTTAATCCATCCATCTCGGAGTCCTCGTGTGCAGGCAGGCAGGACACACACACATACACAAGGAAGAAGTGCTGTAGCAACCGTGGAGCAGCAGTGGAGCAGCGGTGTAGTGGTGTAGCAGCTGTGTAGCAGAGTAGCAGCAGTGTAGCAACCGTGTAGCAGTGGTGTAGCAAGCATGTAGCAGAGTAGCAGCAGTGTAGCGGCATAGCAGCGGCATAGCAGCGGTGTAGCAGCAGTGTAGCAGCAGTGTAGCGGTGTAGCAGTAGTGTAGCAACAGTGTAGTGGTGTAGCAGTTTAGCAGAAATGTAGTGGTGTAGTAGCGGCGTAGCAGCAGTGTCACAACAGTGTAGCAGCGGTGTAGCAGCAGTGTAGCAGCGGTGTAGCAGCAGCGGTTCATCGGTGACAGCGTACCCGATGGGCTGGGGGCGACTGTGGTCCAGCTTGGCCGTCTTCAGAGGAACAGCGTAGATTTCTGCGTTCTTCTGGGAAATTTCCAGCTGAAATCAGAAAAGACCATTAAAGCACATTACACCTGAAACCAACTGTAACGAGTGTTTTTACAGGAATTAGATGAAGGATCCATTCGTCCTACAGCGGCTGTGACAAACATAAAGCACAAAATCATCAAACCTTTCCGAAGAAAAATAAGTCTCATTCATGATGAGTTTACTGAGGATTAATCAGTGAGATTAATGAACAAAACACTGAATGTTCTATCGATTAGCATTACAAGTAGCATTAGCATCACAGCCACATTGGGAGCGTTTGAACGTCTGAACGCTGCAAAACGCCCCAAACGGAGGTGGTTTGACTGCGTTCTGCCCTCTGTGGCATCGTACATACACGAAGTGATACTAACTGTAGAGTCAGTTTGACACGCTGGCCAACACGTCAACACAACGTTCATGATTAGAATCTCTGGCGCTACAGCAGTTCTAACCACTGGGGATTAGTTGACGACTGACTGTAGACCGACGTGGAACCGATATACTGACGAGATCTGAAAGATGTACAAAGTCTTTTCAGTCACTGGTGGACGGTAGCGCCCCCTCTCTGCTAGAGCCAGACACGACGCTGTCCTCAACAGTTCACCTTACATGATTAAAGGTTAAATAATAAGTCTGTTTGAGGTCAGGATGATATGTGCTTCGTTAGTACTATTAGTACTGTTAGTACTATGGTAATACTATGTTAGTATGATGTTACCACTATGTTTGTATGATATATATGTTAGCAGTCAGCAGTGACTGAAGTGACCAAGCTACTCTGAGGTGTTTTACTCTTAATAAATAGACATATATGAATGAACAGATGCTTTCAGAAGTATAATCATAGACGTATATAAGTTGACGCTTCATTGACTGAGTGAGTCCTCATCCAAGATGGTGGCCACGCTGATACTGATCAGGAAACTGGAGCACGCCTTAGAAGGGATAAGTTGAGGACTGGAGTCTGCTGTGATTGGCCCAGATTGGAGAACAGGAAGTGGTTCACTGGAGGCGGTTCCCAGGAAGAATTGAAGCATCCAGTTTATAAATGTGGTTGTTTGTGCTGAATCTCCCTCTTTCCTACCTTAAGTTGGGACGAGCACACCGGTGTCCTGCGCAGGCTGACCATGAGGTGAGAATGTTCTTGGTTAAATAAAAAAACTGTTAAACGCGTAACCATCTCAGTTCTGTTTTCCACAGTTGTGGAACATGCTTTTATAGAGACTCATACGATAAACGAACTCAGAAGCAGGCTGGACGCCACTTCTGGACGTTTGCGTGAAATGGATTCCAACTTGGAGAAGCTTGGTGCCCTGGCGGAACGCTAAATTTGGATTTATTATAATTTGGCCACAGATTTGGAATATACTCGCTGGAGACCAGAGACTTTCACCTTGGGCTGTTCTCAAAACAAGACGCCGCTACCCAAAACATGTCTAACCTTCATTGGATTCCCATGACAACCTGAGGTTGTTCACATTCTCTCCTAGGATATTGACGTCACAGACGCTCTTCCCACCTCACCCTTATCTTCTCACACCTTCTTCCCCCGAGGAACTATCTCTGACCAGAACTTATCCGAGGTCGTCTCACAGCATCAGACGCCGGACCGTCTGGGAAGGAGGAAAAACTCGGAACTGTTCCCGCCTCCGCTGAGAGATTTGATTACTCATGACTCCCTCTGATGGTACAAAGTGGTATTACGATATGCAGTGTCTCATCACTATGCTAACACCCTGATTAACTTGATTTAATTATTTTCTTTTAATGACAGGAATCTTAGGACGACGTGTTTGTGTTTCCGTCATTAAAGATCTTTTGTATCTTCCAGAAAGTGTAACTTTGGTTGTGTGATTTCCTGGTGACGTGGCGGCACTGATGGAGGAAGTCGGAGCGATACCCACCCTCGCGTTGTGCGCCTGTTGCAGCTCCAGCATTCTATGAGCTCGGGCGAAGTGGTCCAACTTCTCGAAGGCTTTAATCTTTCCCTGGAGGGACGTGGTGGACGGATCCTCAGTCAGGCTGTCCTGGGCCGGGGGAGAGTGGACGGGACTGTCCGCACCGTTCCCACAGCTGGGGGGCTTCAACGAGGAGGGGGGGGGCTGGGGTAGGAGGTTGGAGAAAGCACTGAGGTGGAGAGGGGGGGCCGGGGGGGGCAGGATGGAGGGGGGGTCGTTGTTGCTGCTGGTGGGGCTGCTGCTGGACGGAGAGTCGTAGCTGCGGCTGGAGCTGGGCTGTTTATGGTGGAGCTGGCGGTGGTGGTGGAGAACAGTAGAACTTGAAAGAAGAAGAGGATCGTCCCTCAAAGAGACTTTCATCTGAGCAACAAGCAGAAGAAGAGACAATCAGCATTTCTTGTGTTTGAGGATTGTTTGCCTCCATCAATCATGTTCACACACCAGATATTAGACACACACACAGACACACACACAGATACTGTCTTCACTCTGTGGAGTTCAATGTGTTTTCAGAAAATATTAAATTAATATCAAATATTACCCAATATGAGCACAGGCTGACAATAGTGTTGTCATGATTGCATCAATACACTCAGTCATTCCCTCTGCATTACACTGCCAATCAGAGGACAGGAGCTTCAGTCCCACAGCCAATCAGAGGACAGGAGCTTCAGTCCCACAGCCAATCAGAGGACAGGAGCTTCAGTCCCACAGCCAATCACAGGACAGGAGCTTCAGTCCCACAGCCAATCAGAGGACAGGAGCTTCAGTCCCACAGCCAATCAAAGGACAGGAGCTTCAGTCCCACAGCCAATCAGAGGACAGGAGCTTCAGTCCCACAGCCAATCAGAGGACAGGAGCTTCAGTCCCACAGCCAATCAGAGGACAGGAGCTTCAGTATCACAGCCAATCAGAGGACAGGAGCTTCAATCCCACAGCCAATCAGAGGACAGGAGCTTCAGTCCCATAGCCAATCAGAGGACAGGAGCTTCAGTCCCACAGCCAATCAGAGGACAGGAGCTTCAGTCCCACAGCCAATCAGAGGACAGAAGCTTCAGTCCCACAGTGAAAATACAAGTCGACAAAAACCACCTCTGGTCTTTATGGTTCAATATGTTGATGCAGTGGCGCCCCCTGCTGACTGAAGGCTAATTGCTGATTCCAGAGTATTCAACACATGGGAGTATCGAGGCGGTGACTGTCTGTACATCAGATATGAATCAGCTTCAGATGACAGACTTGTTGAGAAAATGTATTTGTGAAAGTATCAGCCACCGTCTCATGTCTCTTCTTCCTGGTGTCAGCGTGCCACCCCTCCCTCTTCGCCCTCCAGCAGGAATCTAACCTGGTCTTCCTGGTTCTGAATATCTGACTTTCTGCCATTAAACCAAACGAGAGGGTTCAACCAGGAAGAGTGAAGGAAAATCTAACAGACGACCAGGAACAACAAGGAGTTGGCGCATCCTGCTCTCGCGACAGAAATATGACCTGCGATGCTCCCGACCACCACTAGTTGGAGCTATAGAGCCAAAAGAGAGGAGTATTAAATGGTTTCTATGTGAAATGAAGAGAAGTGGTTGTACCTCTGTAAACCAGCAGGGCTGGTCTCAATGTTCTAGAAAATAAGGAGGAGGCAGCAACTAGGCTGAGTCAGCACAAAACTGCTCTGCAAGCTGAGTCAGCATAAAACTGACCTGCAGGTTGAGTCAGCAAAAAACTGACTGAAAAGGTCCCAACATTCTCCCATAAGAACAAGAAGAAAAGTTCAGCTGACGTCAGCCAGCCTTAAAAGAATCCTTGTTCGACAGCAGAGTTCATACTCAGATTCAACTGCAGAGTATTTCTGTCCTCCAGTGTTTTCAGAAACACATTTCTCTGAACTGTTTCAGGAATAAAAGAGAAAGTTTGTGTGCCGCCATGTTGGTCTGGTTTTAACTGCAGGAGCTGACAGATTTGAGTGATGCATTCAGGTGCATCACGTAGCCCCGACCATGCTACGTGCTACATGCTAACATGCTACAGGGCTCACACAGTAACGAAGCTACATGAGAAACATGATTAAAATATGACTGATGCTCATTAGCTAGCTGGAACGTGTGCGCAGAACACAGCAGTGCAGAAGTTTCGGCAGTGTGGAACCGAGAGATTCAGCCTGGACCGAACAGCGGAACAGAAAACAGCAAAAAAATGACCTGCAGGCTGAGTCAGTAAAAAATGACCCGCAGGCTGAGTCAGCAAAAAACGCGATTCCATGAAGGAACATTCTTGCTAGCTGCTGCTGCTCGCTGCTGCTGCTCGCAGAGCTTTGCAGGGACAATGCTAACCTCCAGAGTCCTGCAGGAACAATGCTAATGCTAAATGCTAACCTCCATAGTTTTGCAAATACAATGCTAATGCTAAATGCTAACATCCAGAGTCCTGCAGGAACAATGCTAATGCTAAATGCTAACCTCCAGACTCCAGCAGGGACGATGCTAATGCTAACCTCCATAGTTTTGCATAGACAAGGCTAATGCTAAATGCTAACATCCCGAATCCTGCAGGGACAATGCTAATGCTAAATGCTAACCTCCAGAGTCCTGCAGGGAGCAAAGAGCCTGGAACATCAGCAATCTTCAAATTGCTCTGAATATACACAATGGATTTTGAGGAAAAAAAGTAAAATACTGGACAATAACTGGAGAGTGTTTCCTGGTGTCTGGTCCTTCCTGTGAGTTGGACGATTCACTGAGTTAAGATTGAATTGATGAGACAGTAATTATCAATGAGATATTCTGTTGAATAAAAGAAACATTTAGATGAATTTCTAACAAAAGAAGGATGAACGTGGTCACCTTGGTTTCTGGGAGGAACCCCAGAGGACTGGACCTGCTGGACCTGCTGGACCTGGACCTGCTGACTGCCTCCTGGCTGCTGAGCCTCATCGATCGACTCTTGATGTCTGGACTGTACCTCCGCAAGATCTACACACACACACACATTTAAATTTGAACCCTTAAACTTTAGAACCTAAAAATGTGGTTTCACAAACGTTGATAGTCTGGATTCTTCTAGATGACTGAATGCTCAGGAGGCGGACATTTGTCATCTAACGTGTGCTGGAATTTAGGAAAGTTGCTGAAAATAGGATCAAATGTGGTTCACAGATGTTAACACGCTATGTTTGTATTTAGTCGGTCTTTCCTGTTTAGTTGCTGGTGATTGTGGCGCAGTGTTGGTGCAGGACGTTCGACAGGATGGTGACGCCTGCTCTATATTCTCGTGCCACCATTCTCAAACTGGAACACCACTGTGCTCTAGTGGCATGAGGAAGCAAGTCAGAAAACGGTTTTCATCTCCTCCTCCTGTTCTCCTCCTCCTCCTGGTCTGGTCGCTCCAGAAACCTTCAGTATTCTAAGTTTCCAGCTCCTCCTTGATTTTCCTCATTTGAATATTGGATCATAGGAGCTACATTCAGAATCTGCTGTGTCTGTGTGAGCTGGACTGGCCCCGCCTACACATGCCCATCTTGGGAAGAGGAGGAAGTACTTCCTCTCGTGGTGCCATGTGCCAGAGCAGAGCTGCCTAATTGTGGGAGGAGTCAAAGGGAGGGCCTACCTTGACTGGGATTGGCTAAACCCCTGATGACACTATATAGGGTTTGATCTCTGATTGGCTGGTTGGAGCAACACACTTTTAAAAACGTGAAACAAGCCAGGGACAGAGAGGACAGACTGTCTTCACTTCTGGGACGTCAGTCCAGGTATGGGGACCATTAGTACTGCTGGAGAACCTTTAGGAAGTGAATTTAGCAGAATATGATCCGTTAGCAGCTAATGGCTAGCCTCTGTGGCTGAGCGTGCAGGTCGGACATGACAGGGGAAGCTGCAGAGCTGCAGATGTTCTCAGGTAGAGCACCACCGCTCTAATGTTGTGACACCGACTCCAGACCCGGCAGAACCCCCGTGAGCGACTCTGACCTCCTCGGCCGACACCGGCTCAGACGAGCGGCTGATGGCGGAGATGTGCGCCGTCTCAACATCGGGCTCGTTGTCAGTGTAGACCCCGCCCTCGTCGGCGGTGTCGTCCAGGTCAGAGGTCAGCCGGCTGTCCATGCTGAGGTAGTCGGCCGACATGCTGGACAGGTAGGAGAGCCGCTCCAGGTCCTGGCAGTCCAGGTCAGCCTGGACAGCCTCCAGCTAGAAGAGACACATGATGGATCTTGGGTGTAGGAAGGACGGAGGGACACAACCAGAGAGAAGGAAGACAAACAGAGCCCAGCTGTAGAGCACTACTGGCACCAAACAGGAAGTCACACAGTGAGCATGCTCAGAGCGCCACCCAGTCAGCTGCTGCAGGAGGACCTGTCTGGACTAGTCAGGACCAGTCAGGACCTGTCTGGACGTGTGTGTGTGTGTGTGTGTGTGTGTGTGTGTGTGTGTGTGTGTGTGTGTGTGTGTGTGTGTGTGTGTGTGTGTGTGTGTGTGTGTGTGTGTGTGTGTGTGTGTGTGTGTGTGTGTACCTTGCCATCACAGACCCAAACAGCCTTCCTCTGCTGCTCTTGGACCGAGTCTTTGACGGAGCCGTACCAGGCGTCGTTGGTGGAGTTCAGATCAATGGTGGCTGGAAGACAAGACCATTCAACTCTGAAACTCTGGTTCTGGAGGTACCAGTGGAAGTGTGAGTTGTGTACCAGTGGAAGTGTGAGTTGTGTACCAGTGGTGGTGTGAGTAGTGTACCAGTGGAAGTGTGAGTTGTGTACCAGTGGAGGTGTGAGTAGTGTACCGGTGTGAGTAGTGTACCAGTGGAGGTGTGAGTAGTGTACCAGTGAAGAGGTGGGAGCAGGTCTTCCTCAGCTTCAGGGCCTGCTCGTACAGCTTGCGGGCGCTGCGGTTGGACTGGGGGACGAGCCGCTGCCTCAGGGCCTTGATGCCGGTCTTGCTGTCGGGGTTGAAGAAGATGACGATGGGGTACCACTGGTTGTAGTTCAGGGTGTCCACGGCTTTGGGCGTCACGTCCAGCAGGGCGTGTTTGTCCTGCCAAGAGAGGTCACAGGGCCCCTTTAAGAGGCGGGACAGCACCCAGACGTTTCTAATCACTCAGAGTGCCGCCCCTTTAAGAGGCGCGGCACTGAGGTCACGCCCCCGGAGCCCGCTTCTGTTTGCTCCTCCCACACCGTTGGCAGCGCCAAGCTCATGACATCGTGCAGAAAATGTGGGAATAGCTGTTAAAGATTCGGCAAAATGAAAGGAAATGAAAAAACTGGTGAAAATCATAAAAACAGGTTCTGTTCCACTGCGAGGCTCCACCCAACGCTCGAATGCTCTGCTCCACCCAACGCTCAGCTCCACTAAACACTTGAATGCTCTGCTTCACCCAATGCTCTGCAACACCCAATGCTTAAACACTTGGTTCCGCCCAATGCTCAACTCCACCCAACGCTCTGCTCCACCCAAAGCTCGCCTCCAGATATTTAGAACGTTGCTGCATCTGTCCACTGTTCAAATGTGAAACATCTGTTTCTATCTTCTACCACTTTCAGCCTGTGAGCCTTCAGGTTTTCAGCCGTTATTACAGATTATAACATAACATATATCTAAAACGCACGCACATATATATATATATATATATATATATATATATATATATATATATATATATAAAAGAGTGTGTATAGTGTGAGGGGAGGAGGTACCACAGGGTTCTGTCTCAGGACCAGGACTCAAGACTGGACCTGATGTAAAATGCTGCAGTGAGAGACCTGACAGGAAGTACTGACAGGAAGTATTAACAGGAAGTATTAACAGGAAGTACTGACAGGAAGTACTGACAGGAAGTATTGACAGGAAGTACTGACAGGAAGTATTGACAGGAAGTCCTGACAGGAAGTATTGACAGGAAGTCCTGACAGGAAGTACTGTCAGGAAGTACTGACAGGAAGTACTGACACTAAGTATTGACAGGAAGTATTGACAGGAAGTCCTGACAGGAAGTATTAACAGGAAGTACTGACAAGAAGTACTGACAGGACGTATTAACAGGAAGTCCTGACAGGAAGTACTGTCAGGAAGTACTGACAGGAAGTACTGACACTAAGTATTGACAGGAAGTACTGACAAGAAGTACTGACAGGAACCAGCAGAAGAGATGACATCACTCCACTAGGAGCTTCCTGTTCAACCTACAATAGAATTTAAAATCAGCTTCTAGACTGTTTAGGCTCAATTCTGCTTCCTGCACGGTCAAACGAGTAGAATCAGCCTGAGAGAATGTGTGTGTGCCATTCATACTACACGCGGCTCCCAAACTGCAGGGGGCAGTGCATCGCAAACACACGTAGTACTGAATGAAGGTAGAAGAAGTAGACTTGTTCTCCTGGACACCAGCAGGTGATCCTGCAGTGGAGGACAGAACAGAGCAGCAGGACACAACAACTTGTTGGACATTAACCGTCACTCGCGCTGCAATTCCAGCTGGAAAGGACTTGAAATGATTGTTTGTGACGCCACAGAGACTTGAACTCTGCAGGACAAGGTGCTCAGAAAAGCTCTGCTGGAGAAAATACAGGACTTTATCAAATTTAGGATTCAACACTGTTTTAATGCAGGTAACATTATTGAACAAGTGACGTGTTTTTCTTTGGCAAAAACGGTGATAAAGAAAGTAAATGGTCAAGAAAAGAAAGTAAAATGAACTCATATCTGTGTTTGATTTTTAAATGAGACATCAGCTCCAATACATTCTGCTTCCTTTGTTCTGACGTTCTGGTCTGGAGAGGTCCCAGCATGTCAGCAACAACAGTTCTACTAAATCAAAGGTGCTCGGCACTGAAAGGGTTAATCATCCACTGGGAAATAGCCCATCAAATAAAATAGCAAATTTGAATGAATTCTTGGAAAGACAAAACAACAACTCCCATGGGAATTGAACCAGGACCTAATAAGCTGCCAGCTGGGGTCACTACCACCAGACTACAGTGGCTGCATGTGAAATACAGTCGTACAAAGTTCTATACAGTCAGTTTGATCTGTTCATGTAACCATAGCTTCTAATTTAATGTTCCCTCTGTTGAAGTCTGACCCTGAAGCAAACCAGCGTCTCTGAGTCAAATCTTGACTTTTCAGTCTGGATGTGCAGCTTTATGCTTTTAGTGTCTTTAAATCCAAGTCTTCAGTCCTCCTCCTCTGTAGCTCCGCCTTTTTTTCCTGCACGTCTCCGTCCGTGTGTCAGAAAGATTTGGAGGCGTACAGAGCGGTGATGTACCATGTGAACAGGGCCACACGGAGGGGCGTGGCTACTGGGATGATGTCATTCAACCACACGGAGGGGCGTGGCTACTGGGATGATGTCATTCAACCACACGGAGGGGCGTGGCTACTGGGATGATGTCATTCAAGCACACGGAGGGGCGTGGCTACTGGGATGATGTAATTCAAGCACACGGAGGGGCGTGGCTACTGGGATGATGTAATTCAAGCACACGGAGGGGCGTGGCTACTGGGATGATGTAATTCAAGCACACGGAGGGGCGTGGCTACTGGGATGATGTCATTCAAGCACACGGAGGGGCGTGGCTACTGGGATGATGTCATTCAAGCACACGGAGGGGCGTGGCTACTGGGATGATGTAATTCAAGCACACGGAGGGGCGTGGCTACTGGGATGATGTCATTCAACCACACGGAGGGGCGTGGCTACTGGGATGATGTAATTCAACCACACGGAGGGGCGTGGCTACTGGGATGATGTAATTCAAGCACACGGAGGGGCGTGGCTACTGGGATGATGTAATTCAAGCACACGGAGGGGCGTGGCTACTGGGATGATGTAATTCAACCACACGGAGGGGCGTGGCTACCGGGATGATGTAATTCAACCACACGGAGGGGCGTGGCTACAGGGGTGATGTAATTCAACCACACGGAGGGGCGTGGCTACTGGGATGATGTAATTCAACCACACGGAGGGGCGTGGCTACTGGGATGATGTAATTCAACCACACGGAGCCTTGCGGAGCTCGTGGACAAGTCAAACATAAAACAGCCTTCAGTTCATCTAATCTGCCCCCTGGAGGTTTCTAGGTTTTCTAGAGGCAGAGCTTCCAGCTCTCAGGCTCCTCCCATGAGGAAGCCACTCCAGGTTCATTAGGGAGGCGTGTGTGTGTGTGTGTGTGTGTGTGTGTGTGTGTGTGTGTGTGTGTGTGTGTGTGTGTGTGTGTGTGTGTGTGTGTGTGTGTGTGTGTGTGTGTTTACCTGCTCAATGATCTGCCGGATGGTGTTGAGTCGCACCACACCAGAGGATTTCTCTGAGCCGGCGTCTTTGGGCTCCGTCTCTGAACAAACCAGACAAACACTGAGACCTGAGCTGACACACTCACACTCACACACACACTGACACACATACCCTCACACACACAAACACTCACACTCACACACACACACCAGCAGAAACTCACTGGCAATCACAAAGAGATCCGGCATCTCCGAGGCCAGCTTCTCCGTCGCAGCGTCCGCAATGGGACCGAACAACACCAGAGGGCGCCGGAACCCCGCTGCAGGGACACTGGTGGTGAGTGACAGAGTTCTGAATACACACACACACACACACACACACACACACACACACACACACACACACACACACACACACACACACACACACACACACACACACACACACACACACACACACACACACACACACACACACACACACACACACACACACACACACACACACACACTCTCTCTCTCTCTCTCTCTCTCTCTGCTGGATTGTGACTGTACTCTCCTGTGTTTTTCTACTTTCCAGCAGAGGTTGAAAGTAAGAAATGACATTTCCTGACATTAATGTAATTGAGTAATTTTTGTGTACTTTTTAACTCGCTTTAAACTCAAAACTAAATTGTCACTTTTCCATAAGTGTGGTTTTTGAAGTCTTGTACCCTGCTACATTTTAACCCATTACATTTTAAAAATCTTTCTCCTGAGTCGACGTCACTGGTGCAAGACATGCCGACGTGAAGCTGTGGCCATGCGTCCAAAGGACAAAGGTCCAACTGAAACCATTAACACCACCAGTGAAGGGTCGAAGAAGAACCCACCTTCTCAAGGCACCACGCGTTCATACGCCAGGTGGTCAGTGACGGACAGGAAGTAGAACCCACCTTCTCGAAGCACCACGCGTTCGTACGCGGGGAAGCGGGTGTTCAGTGTCGGGCAGCTCCAGGGCTCGCGGCCTTTCCTCAGGTCTTTCCTCTTGATGGATCGTTTCCCTCGGAGCCGCCAGAAGTCGGCCCGGTCGCCCGCCGCCGCTCGGTGGGAGTTCTGGACGCTCGCCATCTGCTCAGCCCTGACGACAGGAAGTAACCTGCTGCTCACCAGCGACTACAAGCAACTTGATGGTTCACAGGGTTCAGGTGTTTCATCAAAGCGTCGCGACGGACTGAAGGTAATTGATTCTATTTGCTTATTGAACAATCTGATTAGAACTGAAGCTTCAGTTTGACCTTCTGCTGGATTCACTTGGACATGGTGGTAGGACCTGGTTCTGCTGGGGACCTGGTTCTGATGGGGGCCCGGTTCTGACGGGGACTGGTTTTGTTGGGGAAGGTTCTGATGGGGTCCAGGTTATGCTGGGGACCTGGTTCTGACAGGGACCTGGTTTTGACAGGGACCTGGTTCTGCTGGGAGCCTGGTTCTAATGGGGAACTGGTTCTGACGGGGGGCTGGTTCTGACCTGCTCTTGTTGGGGATGAGGCCCTTCTCCAGCAGCTGCTGGTCCTTGCCGACCCGCAGAACCAGCCACTGGCCCAGCTGGCCGTCGTACAGAGTGTCCAGCACCTTGAAGACGTGGCCGCGGCTGAACGCCAGGCTCTGGGCCGACTCCTTCTCGTACTCGAAGTGGGTCCGGATGAAGAAACAGTCTCCACGGCCCGACGACAGGAGGTCCTGGTAGACTGCACACACAGAGACCGGGGGGTTCAACAAAGACCAGAGGGTCTGCTCCAGGACTCTAGAGAACAGGGTTCTGGAGCTTCTAGATACTGAAAGGCATTGGAAGTACCTTCAGGTCTGCTCTGGGCCAGGATGGAGACCAGGTCTCCTTTCGGGATCTCCAGCAGGAACAGGACGGCCTCCTCCCGAACCAGACCCTGGAAGTCCACATTGTTCACCTGCAGGACCAGACACAAGGACACCTGTTCAAGACCTGGAGGTCAAGCCTCTCCAGACCGGATTAAAGCCTCTCTGGACCGGACTAAAACCTCTGGATCGGATAAAAGCCTCTCTGGACCGGGTTAAAGTCTCTCTGGACCGGAATAAAGTCTCTCCAGACCGGACTATAGCCTCTCTGGACCGGACTAAAACCTCTGGATCGGATAAAAGCCTCTCTGGATCGGACTAAAGCCTTTCTAGACCGCACTAAAGCCTCTTTGGACCGGACTATAGCCTTTTTGGACCGGACTATAGCCTCTCTGGATCGGATTAAAGCCTCTCTGGACTGGTTCTGGTCAGCGGGCCATATATTTGACTGCCTGGATGCAGGTCAATATAAACCAAAACAGCTGATATATTTCGTTGACCTCATGTAAACCACAAATATTTTCAAAATGAACAAATATGACGTTATATCTTCCCGTGGGCTCTCCACCCACAGGAAGGTTCTTAAAGGTGCAATGTGATTTGGGTGACGGTGCTCAGACTGCTACCCCCGCCACCCGGAAACGGAGAAGATGGAGAAGATGGATGGATGGATGGATGGATGGATGGATGGATGGATGATGTTATAACCAAATATGGAGTTTTCACTGAACTGTAATGTTTTACCTATATTCCTGTTTTGTTTATTGTAATTTTTTGGGAAAATGTGTGAAATTTAATAAATACATTATTTTGAATGCTTCAGTTTCAGCAACTCGTGTTTATGTTGTAATGGGATGAAGTCAGTTTTCATGATTCTATTGACATGACTCAGAGGGACTCGTAGTGTTTGTTGTAACTCGTAGTGTTTGTGGTAACTCATAGTGTTTGTGGTAACCCTTAGTGTTTTGTTGTCATGACTCGTAGTGTTTGTTGTCGTGACTCGTAGTGTTTGTTGTCGTGACTCAAAGTGTTTGTAGTGACTCGTAGTATTTATAGTGACTCGTAGTGTTTGTGGTAACTCAAAATGTTTTGTGGTAACTCGTAGTGTTTGTGGTCATGACTCGTAGTGTTTGTAGTGACTCGTAGTGTTTGTGGTTGTGACTCGTAGTGTTTGTAGTCGGGACATATAGTGTTTGTGGTGACTCGTAGTGTTCGTAGTGACTCGTAGTGTTTGAGGTGACTCGTAGTGTTTGAGGTGACTCGTAGTGTTTGTGGTGACTCGTAGTGTTTGAGGTGACTCGTAGTGTTTGAGGTGACTCGTAGTGTTTGTGGTGACTCGTAGTGTTTGTGGTGACTCGTAGTGTTTGAAGTGACTCGTAGTGTTTGAAGTGACTCGTAGTGTTTGAGGTGACTCGTAGTGTTTGTGGTGACTCGTAGTGTTTGAGGTGACTCGTAGTGTTTGTGGTGACTCGTAGTGTTTGAGGTGACTCGTAGTGTTTGAAGTGAATCGTAGCGTTTGTAGTGACTCGTGGAAGTGGTGTGCAAGCGAGGACCTTCAGGATCTGGTCTCCGACACGAAGCCCCTCCTCCTCGGCCGGACTCCCCTCCTGAACGCCGGCGATGAAGATTCCCACGTCGTTTCCTCCGGCGAGCCGCAGTCCGACACTGTCTCCCTTCTGGAACGTCACCATGACGGTGTTTGGCCTGCAGGGGGCGTCCAGGCATCATTAGTGTTACACACCCTGCAATAAAACCACCAGGGCCCGGTTGTTCTAAACTGGGTTGTCGTTTAACGAGCCGTTAAACACACTTAACCGACCGTTAACAGCACTGTTATCTTGTTGTTCAAATCTGGGTTAACTTTAACCAGGTGTTATCTTGTTGTTCAAATCTGGGTTAACTTTAACCAGGTGTTATCTTGTTGTTCCAAACTGGGTTAACTTTAACCAGGTGTTATCTTGTTGTTCAAATCTGGGTTAACTTTAACCAGGTGTTATCTTGTTGTTCAAAACTGGGTTAACTTTAACCAGGTGTTATCTTGTTGTTCAAAACACACAACACTCACAACACTCACAACACTCACAACACACACAACACTCACAACACACACAACACACACAACACACACAACACACACAACACACACAACACTCCTCACAACAATCAGAACACAGGATGTGAACCGAGCCCAACTTGCCCGTGAACCTTGTCCTCTTCCGGACTCGGTCGGAGGAGAATCTTGGGTGTGGTTGTTTCTGCCACTGTGAGAAAATCCAAAGGAAGAGTGAGTAATGTGAAGGCTGACGGCCGTCAGCACGCTGGGAAACAGAGGTGCATCTACTGATACTGTCTTTATGTCGTATGTAGTTTACTGTTTCCTTCTCTGTATTGTTCCCGTAATGATCAACATGGCCACTAGGTGGCAGGTCATGCTCTGCTTTGGGATCAACAGTCAACAAGGAAGGTCTGCAGGAAATCATTTCTTTGTGTGAAACTGAGGCGCTGAACAGGGACAGATCTTAATTTTCTTTCCCACTGGTCGAGCGGACTAGTGAGCCATGGGTTGCACTAGTCCTGCTGCAGACTTTGCACTAGTCCTGCACCCAGTGAAATATATTTTGTGAAACAAAAACAGTTTCATGTTATTTGAAAATCCTGATCCTAGAAATAACAATTGATTTATTCTAAATGCTCCATTTTGTGTTGCAGGTACATCATCTTAGAGTTTTCTTCCTCATGGTACACGGCAACACACTAGATAAACGGCTCAGAATGTCGTCACCCCCTGCCTGTAACGCCTGTTCACTACAATATATTCTTTATTTGTGCTTCCAGGGCTTGACATTAAGGATTTTTACAACTTTGTACCTGCCCGGACAAATTTTTACTTGCCTGAAGTTTAATGGAAATTTATAAGCTTGAGTAAAGTATGAATTCGACCAATAAATCCATTGTAAAATGTTTCTGTAATTGATTTTTATATAAACTTGAGGTTATTTGACTCCAATTAAAAAAGACTAGACAAACATAATAGGATTTCACAAATTATTTTTACAGTTTAACTTCTTTCCATGAGAGTATCCATGCAGATTCTGACATAGTACTGAAACATTTAGACAGTTCATTGACATATTTAATTTATTTACACATTAACAGAGTCATTTCAATTACCTTAAACTAGTTGAAAACAACTGTCTGTATTATATACAAGTACTACATTAATGATTTAAAGGGAAGAATTCAATTCTTGTGCATACTAGAGAATTATTGACTAGTTTTAGACAAAAAATACATTGTAGTATCATACCTTAAATGATATTATTCAGTGACTAGAGTACACCAATAAAAAGACACAAACTGATGCATGACAGAGCGCAGTACTGTAGAACACAAACTGACAAAATGTGGATCCAGTTTGTAAATAAAATATTTCGAAAACAAGTATTGAAGGACAATTCATGAACATTGAAATGTTCTTATTCCAGGAGTCTGATGGACGGTCAGCTTCAGGAACTTGCTCGTCTACACTGCAGTGGGGAAACACCCATCCACGTTTCTTCACTTCTGATCCGATCCTGATACCTGAATTTGTATATCTGCTGATACGATTCTGATACCAGAGCTGTTTACTTTAATATTATTATTATCATTATTGTTGACTTTATATGAGGTTGTAATAAACTCTCTACAGCAAAGTATGAAATGTACTAAAGTATACATGTATTCTCTCAAAAGACAACTTGAGGTTAGTATCAGGTCAGAAAAGGAAGCAGTACAAAGTATTTTTGTTCCATGTGGACAATGTGGGGGTCTGCGTGACGTCATCATCTCATAATAAACTAGTTCTATCTTTAAAAGCTCAGAATGACTTTATTAATCCCCGGGGAAATTCTTTAGCAAGGCAGCAGCAACACAATGTTTCCAGTTCTAACGCAGCTCCAACCATTGGGACTATTTTCAGGGAGTTTAGCGTGGAGTAGGACGCAGCTTCACGGAGGTGTGAATCGCCTGCTGACAGCCTGGAGGAGCTGCTGTTCATTGTTTTGATGTCAGTGCTGTTCTCCTCCGAGAGCTGGAGGCTGAAAACACTGACGTCTGGCTGCAGAGCGCCGCCTTGCTGGACTACAGCTTTGCTAACATCCACGTTGCTGCGTTGCTTCGCAAATGTTGCTCGTTGCTGTGTTGCTTTGTGGTGTTTTGAGTGTAAAATCCGTCCAAACAGCAACATGTTGTCATGAAAAGTTGGATAGCACAGTGCTACTTCCCTAGCCTGCTCGCTGGCTGCAAACTGTGGACTGGATTTCCGGACTCGTTCCTCCTGGTCTCATTGAGACCCGCCTCCCTTCAGGAAATCCAGTCCACAGTTTGCAGCCAGCGAGCAGAGCAGCAGCAGGGAACCACTGTGGAGTCATTTCAGCAACAGTGAAGCAGACGAGGCTTCATGGATCAGAAATCTCTGCAGGTTGGATTTGGAATTTCTAATTTTGCACTCGTCTCACGGACCGACCATCGGAAATGTGTCGTAGTCCGTAGAAATATGTACTCGTCTCGGACTGGCGTTAAGATCGACCCCTGCTGAAGCTTCTCCACTCAGTGAATATGACAGTCCCAGTAGCCACACCGCCTCACTGTACGACATAAACTGAAGCATGAGCTGAAGAATGCTGTGTGCAGAATGTTCCAACACAACGCCGTTGATTATGTAATAACACGGAACCACAACATGCTGGAACATAAACATGAACAGAGCCTCGTGACTTTTATGTGTTTGGAAAGAAATACCCTCAAAAGTATCAGGAGCAGAATCTGGAAACAGAAAGTTACTCCCTGTAAGGTAAAGTTACTACCTGGAGGGTTAAGTTACTGCCTGGGTGGTTAAGTTACTCCCTGGAAGGTAAAGTTACTCCCTGGTGGGTTAAGTTACTCCCTGGAAGGTAAAGTTACTACCTGGAGGGTTAAGTTACTACCTGGAGGGTTAAGTTACTCCCTGGATGGTAAAGTTACTCCCTGGAAGGTAAAGTTACTACTTGGAAGGTAAAGTTACTACCTGGAGGGTTAAGTTACTACCTGGAGGGTAAAGTTATTCCCTGGAGGGTTAAGTTACTCCCTGGAGGGTTAAGTTACTCCCTGGAAGGTAAAGTTACTCCCTGGAAGGTAAAGTTACTACTTGGAAGGTAAAGTTACTACCTGGAGGGTTAAGTTACTCCCTGGAAGGTAAAGTTACTACCTGGAAGGTAAAGTTTCTACTTGGAAGGTAAAGTTACTACTTGGAAGGTAAAGTTACAATGGGAGGTTGAAGTAAGTACCTATTAGCATCTACTAGCATGCTACTTTAGCATTTCCTGTTGTGGTGTTTCATGTTCCAACACACACTCCATGTAAACCAAGCAAAGGGAGCAGCGACCATATCTGGCTGTCTGGTATCGATCGCAGGATTACCGCCACGACGTCGGCCGTCCATGAACCTTGCACACGGCACGAACTTACGACCACAGATTAAGCCACGCCCACAGATTTACATATTCTCTCGTAGTCCAATCTTTAATGTCTGATGGCCAAAGATCGCAGTGTGGACCGACTTAACACTGGTCTGTGTGCAGTGGGTCGGTCTGGTATCAGACCGCTGTTCCTGTGACGTGAGCTGCTCACCTGGAGGCAGGTGTGGGAGCGGTGGGTCGGTCTCCACTTCAGCTGAGGAGTGGAGGTCTTCAGGGACTCTGAACGGCGAGGCCATGGCGGACATCTTGGCCGTCCTCATGGGCTCGTCTCTGTCAACAGTGAGGGGGAGAAGAGTGAGACAACAGGTCAGACCACCTTTCATTAGAAGAGTAAGAGGAGATGTTGCACTACCTTTCATTAGAAGAGTGAGACGACAGGTCAGACTATCTTTCATTAGAAGAGTGAGACGACAGGTCAGACTACTTTTCATTAGAAGAGTGAGACGACAGGTCAGACTACCTTTAATTAGAAGAGTGAGATGACAGGTCGGACTACTTTTCATTAGAAGAGTGAGACGACAGGTCAGACTACTTTTAATTAGAAGAGTGAGATGACAGGTCGGACTACCTTTCATTAGAAGAGTGAGGTGTATCATTAGAAGAGTGAGACGACAGGTCAGACTACCTTTAATTAGAAGAGTGAGATGACAGGTCAGACGACCTTTCATTAGAAGAGTGAGGCGTATCATTAGAAGAGTGAGACGACAGGTCAGACTACTTTTAATTAGAAGAGTGAGATGACAGGTCAGACTACCTTTCATTAGAAGAGTGAGGCGTATCATTAGAAGAGTGAGACGACAGTTTGGCCCACCTTTCATTAGAAGAGTGAGAAGAGATGTTCCACTACCTTTCATTAGAAGAGTGAGACGAGATGTTGCACTACCTTTTATTAGAAGAGTGGGACGACAGGTCAGACTACCTTTCATTAGAAGAGAGAGATGAGGTGTTGCACTACCTTTCATTAGATGAGTTAGATGACAGGTCAGACTACCTTTAATTAGAAGACTGAGATGACAGGTCGGACTACTTTTCATTAGAAGAGTGAGACGACAGGTCAGACTACATTTAATTAGAAGAGTGAGATGACAGGTCGGACTACCTTTCATTAGAAGTGTGAGGTGTATCATTAGAAGAGTGAGACGACAGGTCAGACTACCTTTAAATAGAAGAGTGAGATGACAGGTCGGACTACTTTTCATTAGAAGAGTGAGACGACAGGTCAGACTACTTTTCATTAGAAGAGTGAGACGACAGGTCAGACTACCTTTAATTAGAAGAGTGAGATGACAGGTCGGACTACTTTTAATTAGAAGAGTGAGACGACAGGTCAGACTACTTTTAATTAGAAGAGTGAGATGACAGGTCGGACTACCTTTCATTAGAAGAGTGAGGTGTATCATTAGAAGAGTGAGACGACAGGTCAGACTACCTTTAATTAGAAGAGTGAGATGACAGGTCAGACTACCTTTCATTAGAAGAGTGAGGCGTATCATTAGAAGAGTGAGACGACAGGTCAGACTACTTTTAATTAGAAGAGTGAGATGACAGGTCAGACTACCTTTCATTAGAAGAGTGAGGCGTATCATTAGAAGAGTGAGACGACAGTTTGGCCCACCTTTCATTAGAAGAGTGAGAAGAGATGTTCCACTACCTTTCATTAGAAGAGTGAGACGAGATGTTGCACTACCTTTTATTAGAAGAGTGGGACGACAGGTCAGACTACCTTTCATTAGAAGAGTGAGATGAGGTGTTGCACTACCTTTCATTAGATGAGTTAGATGACAGGTCAGACTACCTTTAATTAGAAGACTGAGATGACAGGTCGGACTACTTTTCATTAGAAGTGTGAGACGACAGGTCAGACTACTTTTAATTAGAAGAGTGAGATGACAGGTCGGACTACCTTTCATTAGAAGTGTGAGGTGTATCATTAGAAGAGTGAGACGACAGGTCAGACTACCTTTAAATAGAAGAGTGAGATGACAGGTCGGACTACTTTTCATTAGAAGAGTGAGACGACAGGTCAGACTACTTTTCATTAGAAGAGTGAGACGACAGGTCAGACTACCTTTAATTAGAAGAGTGAGATGACAGGTCGGACTACTTTTAATTAGAAGAGTGAGATGACAGGTCGGACTACCTTTCATTAGAAGAGTGAGATGATAGGTCGGACTACCTTTCATTAGAAGAGTGAGGTGTATCATTAGAAGAGTGAGACGATAGGTCGGACCACCTTTCATTTGAAGAGTGAGATGACAGGTCGGACAACGTTTCATTAGAAGAGTGAGACGACAGGTCAGACTACTTTTAATTAGAAGAGTGAGATGACAGGTCGGACTACCTTTCATTCAAAGAGTGAGGCGTATCATTAGAAGAGTGAGACGACAGTTCGGCCCACCTTTCATGAGAAGAGTGAGAGGAGATGTTCCACTACCTTTCATTAGATGAGTGAGATAAGATGTTGTACTACCTTCCATTAGAAGAGTGAGACGAGATGTTGCACTACCTTTTATTAGAAGAGTGGGACGACAGGTCAGACTACCTTTCATTAGAAGAGAGAGATGGTGTTGCACTACCTTTCATTAGAAGACTGAGACGAGATGTTGCACTACCTTTCATTAGAAGAGTGAGACGACAGGTCAGACTACTTTTAATTAAAAGAGTGAGATGACAGGTCAGACTACCTTTCATTAGAAGAGTGAGGCATATCATTAGAAGAGTGAGACGACAGGTCGGACCACCTTTCCTTAGAAAAGTGAGAGGAGATGTTGCACTACCTTTCATTAGAAGAGTGAGACGACAGGTCAGACTACTTTTAATTTAAAGAGTGAGATGACAGGTCAGACTACCTTTCATTAGAAGAGTGAGACGACAGGTCAGACTGCTGAGATCTTCGTTCCGCTGGAGGAGAGTAGGATCGGTACGACTCTTCCTCGGACATGTCTGACAGACAAACACAAAGACGCCTCAGTTAGACACAACAAACCTCTTTAAGGTGAACCACCAGCACCACCACCACCCTACCAGCAACACCAGCACCCCTCTACCACCAGCAACACCAGCACCCCTTTACCAAAAGAACCAGCACCACCCCCCTACCACAACCCTTCTACCACCACCACCATCCTACCAGCAACACCAGCACCCCTCTACCACCAGGAGCAGCACCACCCCCCTACCACCACCCCCCTCCTACCAGCAGCAGCACCACCCCACTACCCCAATCACCTCTCTCCAGCACCACCACCACCAGAAGCAGCAACACCACCACCACCCCCCTACCAGCAGCAGCACCACCAGCAGCAGTAGCACCACCCCACTACCACCACCACCACCCCACTACCACCACCACCACCACCCTACTACCACCACCACCACCCCACTACCACCACCACCTCCCTACCGAAACTCCCCCCCCCCCTCCCCCCACACAAGTTTTTCCAGAAGCGTCCATCAGCGGCTGAGTGGAGAGTTAATGCTGACGACACGGAGCAGGTCCAAGCAGCGCTGCCTGGAGAGTTAATGCTGACGACCCAAAGATGAGAAACAACAGGATTGTTGAGATTTATGTCAAAACAAAGACTTTTACATGTTGTGGTTTTCCAGTGAAAATCAGTGATTGTGTTTAAGATGTGATGATTAGTAACGTCCTGTCCTGTCAAAATAAAACTACCAAGTTTGATTATTACGGTGACTGTCAAAATAAAACAACCAAGTTGGATTGTTATTAGAGTGACTATCAAAATAAAACAACCAAGTTGGATTGTTATTAGAGTGACTATCAAAATAAAACTACCAAGTTGGATTGTTATTACTGTGACTGTCAAAATAAAAGCACCAAGTCCAGGAGAACGTTGACTGGGAGTCTTGACACCACAGAGCAAAACCTTGTTCTGACTGGCTCTAATGAGCATGTGCAGAACTGCTAGTTACTACCAACGTGGTGACTAAGACCAGGACCAGGACCAGGACCAGGACCAGGACCAACATTCCACCACCTACACGGAGACAGAGCCGGAACATTTCCAGAAAGTTTCTACCACTTTCGATGAGTCAGACCATTTTGGAAAAGTTCCATCTTGAGAGCATTTTCAAAAAGAGGTTTTGAGCAAGACGATGACATCAGCCAGGAGCAAGACAAAGACATCAGCCAGGAGCAAGACGATGACATCAGCCAGGAGCAAGACAAAGACATCAGCCAGGAGCAAGACAAAGACATCAGCCAGGAGCAAGACAAAGACATCAGCCAGGAGCAAAACGATGACATCAGCCAGGAGCAAAACGATGACATCAGCCAGGAGCAAGACAAAGACATCAGCCAGGAGCAAGACGATGACATCAGCCAGGAGCAAGACGATGACATCAGCCAGGAGCAAGACAAAGACATCAGCCATTAGCAAGACGATGACATCAGCCAGGAGCAAGACGATGACATCAGCCAGGAGCAAGACGATGACATCAGCCAGGAGCAAGACAATGACATCACCAAGGAGCAAGACGATGACATCAGCCAGGAGCAAGACGATGACATCAGAAAGGAGCAAGACGATGACATCAGCAAGGCGGCCATTACAACGGCGTGAGGTTCCAAAGAAGATAATGAAACAAGATGTGAATGTTACTACACCCTCTCTCCTCCACCTCTGACCTCTCTACTCCACCTTTCTACTTCACCTCTGACCTCTCTACTCAAGCTCTCTACTCAACCTCTGACCTCTCTACTCCACCTTTCTACTCAACCTCTGACCTCTCTACTCCACCTTTCTACTCAACCTCTGACCTTTCTATATCACCTTTCGACTCCCCCTCTGACCTCTCTACTCCACCTGACCTTTCGACTCCCCCTCTGACCTCTCTACTCCACCTGACCTTTCGACTCCCCCTCTTCCCTCTTGGATGCATTGGTTATTTTCCGTCGTGACGTCAGTTCATGTTAGGATAAGAGTTAGAATGTTAGTAAAAGCAATCAGAGGCAGGGTGGAGGCATCATCACATCATCATATCGCTACAAGCCAGCGCAGGTTTCCAGCAGTTCGCTGAAGAAACCAAGAAAAGTTTGACATGAAGTTCTGGGCAGTTTTTTCCCCTCCGTTTTGATTAGTGATGCCGTACAATACTCAACCGTTCATATTGATTATAATGTGAAGCCCTAGTTCTTTAAACTATGTGGCCATTTTTCTTTTAGCATATCCTCAAAAAAACTACAAATTAAAGTTAAGAACCCTAAAGCAGAGCAGATAAAGAGTCAGCGACGCCCTCTGGTGGCGGACTTTGGCATCTTCATATGCACTCTCCCTTGCCAGTAACTGCTTTTTGAAAATGTTTCCAAGTTATCGACCTTCCAAATCACAACCTGTGGTTCCAATGATGTCAGCGAATGGACAGGAAGCCCCACCAGGAAAACAACACCTGATCAAGACGGAATGTTGGGAGAGTCACAATCCCAACCAGGATTAGCAGATTGATTTCTGTCTCTCTGGCGGAGACACTGACTGATTCCAGCTTTAAATACAGGAAGAGTTCCGTGGATTGAACGGAGGAGCTTCTGGGGCTGTGGCGGATCACAAACAACGAGTTGGAAGCTCAGGGCAGCTGAACGTTTGTGTGACATGGAAAGACGTGGCAGCAAGACACACATCTAGAATCATCACTCCGTCAGGATTAATTGATTGGTTGATTGATTAATTGATTAGAATGTTATTAGAGTGAAGATGGAAGTTGGTACCCACCTTGGGAGCTCACAGACAAACCTTCACCCTGACTGCTGAGTGTGGAGGACAACATTCACTCTTATGTAGCGTCGTCTCATGAACCACACACTCCAAAGTGAACATGGATTAAAATCTGTTTATTGTTGAAAATCAGTGTGTAGCAAAACCGCGTTAGAGAAGTGTGTGAGGCGTGAAAGCGTTTCCATCTTAGTGAGGTTTGTCACACAGCTTAGAGAAAGGCAACATGCGTCTGAGTCTCCAGATCCTTCTTTTAAAAGAAGGACATTTTATCTGCAAGAGAAAGCACAGACAGACGCAGCAGCCATTACAGGGGTCAAAGGTCACGTTAACGCTTCGAGTTCATCACATCAGCTTTTTCTGTCAACGGAAAATCTGCAGACACCCGACCGCCATCTGCAGCTCTGATCACTCTGCCTCACACTCTTCTTCACTCTGCCTCACACTCTACTCACTCTGCCTCACACGTCTTCACTCTACTCACACGTCTTCACTCTACTCACACTTCTTCACTCTGCTTACACTCTACTCAGTCTGCCTCACTTTCTGCTCACACTCTACTCAATCTGCCTCACTCTACTCTCACTCTGCATCTTACTCTGCCTCACAATCAGTCTCACTCTTCTTCACTCTGCCTCACACTCTTCTTCACTCTGCCTCACATTTCTTCACTCTCCTCACGCGTCTGCACTCTACTCACTCTACCTCACACTCTTCATCACTCTGCCTCACACTCTTCATCACTCTGCCTCACACTCAACTCACATTTCTTCACTCTACTCACGCGTCTTCAATCTACTCACACTCTACTCAGTTTTTCACTCTGCCTCACACTATACTCACTCTGCCTCACACACTCTGCTCTCAATCTGCCTCACACTCTGCCTCACTCAACTAGCACTCTGCCTCACACTCTACTCACACTCTGCCTCTTACTCTGCTCACCCTCTGCTCAGTCGGCCTCACACTCTACTCACTCTGCCTCACACGTCTTCACTCTACTCACGTCTTCACTCTACTCACACGTCTTCACTCTACTCACACTTCTTCACTCTGCTTACACTCTCTACTCAGTCTGCCTCACTTTCTGCTCACACTCTACTCAATCTGCCTCACAATCAGTCTCACTCTTCTTCACTCTGCCTCACACTCTTCTTCACTCTGCCTCACATTTCTTCACTCTGCTCACGCGTCTGCACTGTACTCACACTCTGCCTCACACTCTTCATCACTCTGCCTCACACTCAACTCACATTTCTTCACTCACGCGTCTTCACTCTACTCACACTCTACTCAGTTTTTCACTCTGCCTCACACTCTACTCACTCTGCCTCACACACTCTGCTCTCAATCTGCCTCACACTCTGCCTCACTCAACTAGCACTCTGCTCACTCTGCCTCACACTCTGCCTCTTACTCTGCTCAGTCAGCCTCACACTCTTCACACTCAGCCTCACTCTACTCACACTCTGCCTCACTTTCTGCTCACACTCTACTCACTCTACTCACACTCTACTTACACTCTGCCTCACACTCTTCTTCACTCTGCCTCACTTTCTGCTCACACTCTACTCACTCTGCCTCACTCAACTCGCACTCTGCTCACACTCCACTCACACTCAGCCTCACTCTACTCAATCTCTGCCTCACACTCAGTTTAACTCTACTCATACTCTGTGGCACACTCAACCTCACACTACTCACAATAAGCCTCACACTCAGCCTCACTCTACTCACACTCTGCCTCACAATCAGCCTCACTCTACTCACACTCTGCCGCACAATCAGCCTCACTCTACTCACACTCTGCCGCACACTCGACCTCACACTCTGCTCAGTCTGCCTCACACTCTGGCTCAATGTCATGACGACAAGTAAGTTGGAACACTGCCAATGGACTCTGAGTAATGACTCTCTACATTCATTCATTCATTCACAGGTTTCAGTTCATCATGACTTTCAAACAGTTTACATTTTTAGTAATAATAATAATAATACATTTTATTTTAAGGAGCCTTTCCCGGCCCTCAAGGACACCGTACATTCATTCATATACAACAGAGCAACTTTATAACTTACTTTATAAACACGCTAAATATACACATTTGAACTTTGTAAACATCTGGAATGAACTGTTTGTGTCAGTTTTGTCTCGTTCAAAGAAAATATAGCACGTACGCACGCACGCACACACACACACACACATTTGACCGTTTTGATAACATTTCATTGTGAGTGAGTGAAGGCCACGTTAAATGTTAAACTGGTGACAAACAGAGGAGATAACAGTGGAAACACGCTCCATTCATCAACCCTCTACATGAAGTTTCATCACAGAGGAACAACACACACGGACACACACACACGGACACACACACACGTGCGCACACGCGCGCGCACACTCACACACACTGCATGGTATTAAACTCTCTCGTTGACCTTTGACCTTACAGTTCAAGCCCGCGGTGACTCACCTTCATTGTCCGAGTCAGAGTCTGCGAGAGGGGGGATGCGGACGAGGACCTGGCGCCGGTCTCTCTGGACCACCAGCTGCAGTTTCCCTCTCGACTTCTCGATGAGCTTCCCCGCGTCGTGGAGGGAGAGGTTCTCCGTCACCGTCCCGTTGATCTGCGTGTGCGCGCGCGCACACACACACACACACACACACACACACACACACACACACACACACACACACACACACACACACACACACACACACACACACACACACACACACACACACACACACACACACACACACACACAGGCTCGTTAGGCCCCTCCCCTCAGGAGGACCACTCCACCCACCCAGCTAACAGACTCATTTGGCCCCTCCCCTCAGAAAGACCACTCCATCCACCCTGTTTACAGATTCAATAGACCCCTCCCATCAGGAGGACAACTCCACCCAAGAGTGACAGTGAGAGTAAAAGGGTGATGGAATGAGAGTGACAGGGTGATGTCGTGACAGGGAGAGAGTGAGAGAGTGACAGTGCAAGAGTGAACACCTTGAGGATGATGTCTCCCTCCTGCAGGTTTCCATCTTTGGCAGCGAGGCCGGAGTTGGTCATCTGTTTGATGAAGATCTGACTGCCCAGACGCAGACCGTACTCTGGAACAAGAACCAGACTGTTAATCCAGACCTAGACCATACTCTGGAACAAGAAACAGACTGTTAATCCAGACCCAGACCGTTCTCTGGAACAAGAAACAGACTGTTAATCCAGACCCAGACCGTTCTCTGGAACAAGAGCCAGACTGTTAATTCAGACCCAGACCGTTCTCTGGAACAAGAACCAGACTGTTAATCCAGACCCAGACCGTACTCTGGAACAAGAGCCAGACTGTTAATCCAGACCCAGACCGTACTCTGGAACAAGAACCAGACTGTTAATCCAGACCTAGACCGTACTCTGGAACAAGACTCAGACTGTTAATCCAAGACTCAAGACAAGTTTCCACCTGTTTGCATACAGCCTCCATATAGACAGTACACGGGCGTTGGCGATTGTAAATGCTATGTCCCGATCTGAGGGACTAGTCCTTGGCCCAGAAGAAGACACACCCACAGCTGGAGGTGCTCAGGATCGGGGTGCAGAATCCTCCCCTGAACTGGAGCAGAGGATCCCTCCTGGAGGTTAGGCGCCTGGTTGAGCTGCAGCAGAGCCTGCCTAGCAGCAGAAACTATGTCCTGGCCAGCCAAACCAGGGCCACCAGGCTCAATGTGTGCTTTACTTGAACCCCCCTCAGAAGTGTCGGGAAGATCAGTAGGAACTGTGGAAACACATCCAGTAGAGTTTAGGGCCAGCTCTGTGCCAGTGCCTCCCGAACTGAGAGGACAGACATATTCCATGAAGAAAAACCACTGGGGACCATGCGGAGAGGTCGACTTCTGTCCTGCCAAAAGTCTGGCAACCCTGGTCTCATACTGCCAGGTTACACCTCCCTTCCCATGGCCATGGTGACTGGTGGGACAGAAGGTCCGCAGGCATATTCTGCACTCCTGGGATGTGTATGGCTCTCAGACCGGCCAGACAGTGCTGGCCAAGTCAGAACCCGAGCGGCCAACCTCATTCAGCTCATGGACCTGGTTCCCCCTGGTGGTTGAAGTGAAAAACCACACCGGTGTAGATGTGGAAGGATTTCTCGTAGTACCAACCATACAGCCATCAAGTTCAACACATTGATGTTCTGCCCTTGTTGACAAGGTGTCAACGTTCCTTGCACCATCCGTCCTTGCCACGTCGCTCCTCAGCCCTGAGAGAAGCATCCGCATGGAGGATCTCCTATCGAAAGGGAAGGGAACCCAGAGGAACCCCTTGGGTGATATCATCTCTCTTCTTCTACTGAGTCCGAGGCAGCAGGTACTGAGCAGACCTGTGACCTCCTGCGCCTGTCCAGGCTGACACACAAGCTGAGAGAGGTCCTGTTACCGAGCACAGTCTGCGTGTCCCAACCGACAACCTCGCGAGTCGCTGCGTATATCAGCCAGTCTTCTCGACAAGGAAAGATTTGAAACCCCCGAGTCTGCCGTGGGGACAGAACTGCAGCAATGCATCTGGGGAACCCCCTGGGGAGCAGGAAGAGCCAGAAGGGAAGAACTCTGAGCTGGTAGTGCTCTACTTGAAAGGCAACCACCAATGTTGAGGCGCTAATGGGACATTAAAGTATTCTTCCAAAGCTATTGATGTGAACCAGTCGCCCAGTCACTACCTAAAGGACCTGGTTGATGCGCCACATGGACCCTGGACTGTCGCCTAGTGCGAGTCGCCTGTGCGAGGGCCTCAAGCGCAGCCGAACCAAGCAGTTCCCCGGGAACTACTGGTATGCTCGACGTTCTACCACTAATCTCTGAGACTGGGGGCTGCGCAAGCCAAGCTTGACGCTGGGTCTGGACTTTTGTCCGACACAAAGTCCAGGATCCAGGCACGCAGGGGGCCGGTTTTCACCCATAAAAAGGGCAAAATCAATCTACTCCTTGATGGTACACTAGAGTGGAAGTTAGGATGGGAACCCCAAGACCTGCTGGAGAACCAACAGCTGCCACAACCAGAAGGTGAGTAAATAGACCAGCTGTTGGTCAAATTGTGTCTCAATGGGTGAATTACAATATGATCCAACAAAATGATGGACAGCAACATAGCAACAAAAAAAGACACTTCTCAGTATGTTCACAACGACCAACAGCCCTGCTGTACCGCAGAGGACACGTTGGAAATGAGGAAAAGTCAAGGTAAGTAGTTGTTTCTTACCCTCACTGGGTCTGTTCTTCACCAGGAGAACGTTGACAGGTTTCTCCAGAGGCTCCGGTTCTGGTTCTGGTTCATTGAGCTGGCCTCTTGATCGATACCTCCCGGCTCTTCCTCCTCCACCATCTCCTCGCTCGTACTGCGCCTCCATGTGGTCGTCCCCAGGACTGCGTCCTCGGCTGTGGAACCTTTGACGGGGACCGCTGGAGTCCCGCTCTCGTCCACCTCGCCCCTCCCGCCTCGCTCTGTCGGGACTGGGCGAGGATCTGTCCTGGCTCCGCCCACGACTCCTCCCTCTCTGGTTGTGGTCCTGCCCTCCTCTGTAGTCCGGGTCCAAGTACGCCTTGTTGTCGGAGGGTGGGTCCCTGCTCTCATCGCGGTACCAGTCGGTGTCGGTGTCGGCGTCGTAGTAGTGGGTGGTCGGGCTGAAGTCGTGGCTGGTTCTGCTGGGAGATGGCGGCGGCTTCTGGGAGAGCGCCGACACCTTACGAGGCCGCTTCACCGTCTGGGGATGAAAACAAATAATGAAGATAGAAAACATGAAGTGAAGAAGCGACAGTGATGACAGCATCGCCAATAGCAAGTGAATGACGGGAACAAGGATTAAAGCAGAACTGTGGTAGCGTCAGGACCACAACATGTCTGCTCCAGTTCCAACTGGACAGGAAGAATCACGTCAACTCCAGAGAACAGAACTGCGTAGAACTCTCAGCACTACTGTTTTAACTGTGACGTGGTCCCGGTACCTCTCCATGGTGGAAAGTCTGAATGTAGCGTTAGCACACAATGCTAACCTCCACAGTACTGCTTTACTTTAAATGTTTACAGTCAGAGGCAGCTGAGGAAGGTTCCAGGAGAAACACAGTTTCTCATCTCCACCTGGTCATCCTGATCATCTCCACCTGATCATCTCCACCTGGTCATCCCCACCTGGTCATCCTGATCATCTCCACTCGATCATCTCTACCTGGTCATCCCCATCTGGCCATCCTGATTATCTCCACCTGGTAATCTTGGTTATCTCCACTTGATCATCTCCACCTGGTCATCTCCACCTGGTCATCTCCACCTGGTCATCTGATCATCTCCACCTGATTCTCCCCAGCACACTTACACGTGGGAGCACATCTGCTGTCTGTGTGTGTGTGTGTGTGTGTGTGTGTGTGTGTGTGTGTGTGTGTGTGTGTGTGTGTGTGTGTGTGTGTGTGTGTCACATACTATTTTGGCCACTCGTCCACACTTGCGCAGTGACTGCACAGCGAAGGAGTGAGGCACGTTGTCCATGGCGATGGCGTTGACCTGGACGACTCTGTCGTTCTCACTGGACAGGAAACAGGAAACAGAAATTAAAACGGAGCTAAGAGCATCACAACCTCATGGAACCTTGAGTTCTGCAGGTTCTGGAGGTGGAATATGGTAATATGATAACCGGTAATCCAGAGGGATCACTCAATCCAACAGACATGGTCCGGTTCCACATAGATTCACTTGTATTTCTTCTACTTGTATCTCTGGATTTCTTCAATGGTTTATCTAATCTAGGCTGAAGTGGCTGTGAAGTCAAAGCAAAGGGTCTTCTGCTCTTATTTTGATTGGAGGAGTAGAGGAGACCCAGAAGAAGCATCAGCGCCTCACCATGCACCCTGAGGAACCCTGAGGAACCCCGAGGAACCCCGAGGAAACCTGGGGAGCCCGAGGAAACTTGGGGAGCCCGAAGGAACCCAGAGGAACGCTGAGGAACCCCGAGGAACTTAGTCCTGTTGAGGATCTGGACCTCTCAGGAGACTTACAACAGTATCCCGTCCGCCGGGCCACCCGCCAGAACGTCTGACACAATGATGGATGTCTCGCCGCTCTCCACGTTGGGGTTGTCGCGTCCGCCTGACACCGCGATGCCAAAGCCCATCTTGGAGTCCTGCAGGAAGAACCAGCACTGAACAGGTCAGTGAGGGGATCTGGACCCTGAACTACACCAATGACCAGCTCTGACCTGGACCCTAGACTAAATTGAGGACTAGCTCTAATCAGGACCCTGGACTACACCTAGGACCAGCGCTGACATGGACTAAACCGATGATCACATCTGATAGAAGAAAAAACGAGAAGTTTGCTTCATTTCAGCTCTTTGGTTCCACAACAGCGTCGCAACAGAAAATAAACAACTTTCCTGAAACAATGGAGGATTCAGCGTTTGTGCTGCTGCAACATGTTGCTGCCACACGTTTACTACACAGCCACCGTCACTACACCATCACTACACTATCACTACACTGTCACATCAATTTACCATCACTACACCATCACTGCATCGTCACTCTCACTACACCGTCACATCAGTTCATCATCACTACACCGACACCATCACTACACTGTCACTATCACTACACCATCACTACAAAGTCATGTCAATTCACCATCACTACACCGTCACCATCACTGCACCGTCACCATCATTACACCGTCACGTCAGTTCACCATCAATGCACCGACACCATCACTACACTGCCACTACACGTTGCATCAGTTCACCATCACTACACTGCCACGTCAATTCACCATCACTACACATTCACCGTCACGACAATTCACCATCACACCGTGACCATCATTACACCTTCATGTCAGTTCACCATCACTTCACCGAAACCATCACTACACTGACACTACACCGTCACGTCAATTCACCATCACCATCATTGCACCATCACTGCACTGTCACTACCCCGTCACCATTACTACGCCATCACAGCACCATCACCATAACTACACTGTCACCACCACTGCACCATCACTACAACAAAACCTGCACTACCACATCACCTGCACTACACCATCACTGCACCACCACCATCACATCATCACACTCACTACACTGTCACCTGCACTACACCGCCACCTGCACTACATCGTCACCTGCACTACACCGTCACCACATTGTCACCATGACTCAGAGATGGAGACTCGAGTCATGTCTCTGTTTTGATGACTTTATGTTTTCAGTTTTAATCTAAATATAAAAATATAAAATTTTCCTAATGTGAGCGCGGGCTGGTAATAATGTTGTCATGATTGGATGAATAGCCAGTAGTCAATAGTCAGCCATGCCCTCTGTGTGCTACAGCCAATCAGAGGACGGGATTTTGTTCCACAGCCAATCAGAGTAGAGGAAGGAGGGTTAGTAAACCAGGAAGTGGCCGGCTTTGTGCCGGAGTTAATTTATTAGTGAGCAAGTTCATTGTTGTATTGCTCATTGTTGTATTGATCAGTGTTGTATTGATCAGTGATGTATTGATCAGTGATGTATTGATCAGTGATGTATTGATCAGCCTCCGACTAGCTCAGTTGGTAGAGCACGAGACTCTCAATCTCAAGGTAGAGTGTTCATGTCCCAAGCCAGGTGCCACTTTCCCGTGGGCTCACCACCTGCAGGAAGGTTCTTAATGGGTGCTATGTGATCTGGGTGACGGTGCTCAGACTGACACCCACACCTATCCCTAAAGAGGGAGAAGATGGATGGATGTATTGATCATTGTTGTGTTGGTCAGTGATGTATTGATCAGTGTTGTGTCCACTGGGCAGTATTAACTCACCCGCTGCAGTGTGACGCTGTACTGCTCCCAGACCAGCTCTTCCATCCCCGAGCTCTGCAAGCAAACAACACAGGGTCATCTTTCACAATGAAGCGCGCACGCACACACGCGCACACACGCGCACGCACACACGCGCACACACACACGCACACACGCATACACACACACAGCTGCAGGAGTACGATCAAACCTCCATGATTCTCACAACGTGTCACAATGTGGCCGAGCTGCAGGTCAAAGTTCACAAACTCATTTAGACGACGACGGGTTGAGTTGTTATGATGAGAAGCTGAGAACACCAACGACCCTGAAAACTGTCAGGATCCAGGTTAACATCGACCTTCATCCACCTTCTACACCGTCATCCACCCTTTACTCCTTCATCCACCTGCTACAACTTCATCCACCTTCAGCCGATGCCAGCTGACTGTGGGCAAGAGTAGGATAAACTGCACTCACTGAGCTCAGCGTTGGACTCACCATGTCACCCTCTCACTCTCACCCTTGAAAGAGTCGGCAACATACAGAGGAAAAGGTCCAAACTGCTTCCTACAGGGTTTGTTACTACAGTCCTGACAAACAGTTAGTGGACTGAAAGAAAAGGGAGGAAGATGTTGGCCAAAACTGAAAAAAGTGGGAAAAACTGGGCCAGTTTTGCAGTACTGTGGTAATAGTATATAATAGTATATATAAACACAAAGACTTTAGTACATGATGTTAATGTTTTTGTGGTTTATTTTGACATGAAACTGCTGTCGCATGAACATTCAGTTGATAGAAATTTGCTTTACAGATTGTCTGCTACACCAATTCAACTGTACATATTGTCTGCTACACCAGTACATCAACTGTACAGATTGTCTGCTACACCAAATCAACTGTACAAACTGTCTGCTACACCAGTACATCGACTGTACAGACTGTCTGCTACACCAGTTCATCGACTGTACAGATTGTCTGCTACACCACAGTTCATCTATATCCTGATCATATAAAGTGTACAATGTACAAATCACTGACTGAAAACTGGCTGAACTCAAAAGACTTTTACAAGCTCTGTGCTTTTATACTCCGCAGATACAGAATGACATAACTTTAAATGTGAAAGACTTTAATTATTTCATCAAAAGTTGTGGGGTGAAGGTATTACCTTTCACAGCCCAAATAACTTCCTCCTGAAGCCGCCAAAGGCCAGAAGCACCGCGGCGTCAAGGGAAGGAGCACTGTTACTCCCCAGCACCCGTCTCAACGAGGCACTTTGTCTGCTTGCCATCACCTGATATTGTACACATCTACTGCAGAACTACTGCAGATCTACTGCAATATTTTGACATATTGTGCTGATTCAGCAATCTGCACTTAGTTTAGGATCAACTCCACAATAACCGGAACATCTCAAACTGCGTGGTGAACTTCTGAAGTTCAGCACCTTTCAACCACAGCTGTCTCACAAAATCATCCGTTTGGTGTCCCATCACTGACTGTCTGTCCAACCAGACAACATAAGAACTCTCTAGAACACTCACAAACCACACAGAGAAAATAGAATTGTGTTTGTTTTGCCCATTTCTTAACAATTATAAAATGTGCTGAGAAGCAGCACAATCCATCCCTCCATCTGTCCCTCCATCCATCCCTCCATCCATTTCCCACCAGTTTCAGAAGACAGGAGTTCCCAGCAGGAGTGTAGAGGACCACCAGACTGCCTTTCAGATGCTCTGTGTCCAGCCCCCTCAGCTGGATCCGGGCCCCCTCGCCACCACCAGCTCGGCTGCCGGCTCCACAGCTGACGACGCCGCCGCCACCGCCACCACCGCCGCCACCGCCGCCACCGCCGCCATCTCTTAAGTTCTCTGGGGTACCACCCTGATGCCAGCTGGGGGAGCTGGCACAACAGCTGGTCTGCAGCCACTCCAGAGTCATGGCTGAGAGCAGAGGAGGCTGGACGAGCTCTGCAACCGCAGAGCGCCGCCCTGACCAGACCCCACCCTCACTGAACCCTCCCTCACTGAACCCCACCCTCAATAAACATCCTCCAGGTTAGTTTGCGTAGTTCAGGCTCCATCATGGCAATAAAATAAGAATCAAGCTTCCACAAGAGCAAAGCTCAACGTTCCTTAGTGTCCTTCGTCCATCTGGATCATCCTGAGCAGCAGAGGATTAGCTTAGTGCTGCGGGGGGGGGGGGGGGTTAAAAATAACTGCACACTCACAGTGTCACCCCCCCCCCTTCGATGTCTGCCTCCTCCTCCTGGGAGCGGCCTGTGTAGGAGATGACAGCCAATGTGTGGAGGACGACATGAGTCCAATCCTGATCCAATCCTGGACCAGACATCTGAGTTTGCTGATGTAGTTGGTCACATGGTGAACTCGCTCTCCCAAATTAATCACTAATATCCTACTAAACAACATGATAGCCTGATATCTAATCAGCAAAGTCAAGATGGCCGCCAAGGAAGCAAACAGTCTGACAGGTGCCGTCTATGCTTCTCATAATCCAACAAAATCCATCAAAAATCCAAAAAAAACAAAAACATCTGGCAAAAGATGGATTTTTGGGGTCATCTTAACCGCTTGCTTGTTTTTCTTGTCAATGCAGGAACGGTTTACAGCCACAAACTCAGACCGTGTACCTCCATGCACAACAAGCCAACACCTTCTGCACTCAATATCGCCGAAAAATGGACACGCAAAGATGCCTTCTATCAGCCAGCAAAGCAAGAACCTGCAAGTATCTCAATGAAGTTGCTCCATTTAGCCATCATAGTACTGCTGGCAGGTGACAATGAGGTTAATCCTGGACCTGAGCCACAACTGATTCGCCTAACCTCAGAGCGCAGTTAGCCAGGTATCCTCAGCGAACTCAAACTTTCCACTCCTCAGCTGGGCTGCTCCCACCGCCTGCACCACGGACACTACAAACACCACTACTACCAGAACTATCAAGCCTACTACGGTTCGCCCAGATGTTGTGTATCGGGTACGTCCTATCGCAACAACAAGGGGCATTGTTATCAAACTTAACTGGGTGAGCATCGACACTGAACATTGCCCGAGGTGGAGCGGTGGTGGTGAAGTTGCTCGCTTGGAATCAGGAAATCAGCAAACTGCCCCGGTTCTCATGGACACAGCAGTTGTGTGTTCGGTGGGGTCCGTACCGGGGGCCTTTCCATGGCGTGCGGGGACCATCGGCGGCTCGGGTTCTCACGGAGCAGCAGAAGCGCGCTTGGCGGTGTTTGGACCAGGAGCATTACTACCTCCCAGGAGAAAGATCAGTGTTTCCTGCTCTTCCATCTGCGCCGTGGGGGGTGCTTGCCCGGCGGAGCCCGTGCCGAGATGTTTCCCGTCGCTGGTGGGGTGGGGTGGGGGGTCATCTCGCCCCTGTCTTCCAGCTGCTGCCCGGTGGGCGTGCGCCCTGTGGAGCCGGTGCCGGGGGGCTCTCCAGGTACGGTGACAGCGCGCTCAATGGAGAAGAGCATCGGGCAGGTGCACGGTCATCTGGACTGCCCCACCACCAACACAAACGCTCAACCTCAACCAGTCTCCAAAACAACGAAGTACAGAAACCCAGTTTTCAAAAACCATAGAAAATCAAAAATATTTACTACTCTTAACCATGCTGGGATTGTTTGGGATCCAGTTTCTAAGAGAAGTGGCTTACTTGGAGGGCATCATATTTATCAAACAGAAAACAAGCCACCGTGGTCTATGGAGTGATATCCTCTTGTTTGGATTGTCCACTAGGGGTCCCCCAAGGATCCATCCTGGGGCCCATTTCAGTTTCACTCTTCATTAATGACCTGCCAGATGTATGCAAGGGTGTGGACATGAAACTATACGCAGATGACGTGGTGATCTATACAAGTGCATAAACATCTGAGGAAGCAGCTCACACTCTCACATCAGACCTAACTCACTTTCAAAATTGGCTCCCCAGGTCCTGTCTCCAGTTAAACACAAAAAAGACCTCTAATAATGCCCTCTCTAATGTGTATTTTATAGATCAAGAATTGTAATTAGTGAAGGAATTTATTATAATATTTAGGAGTGTTGTTAGACTCTACACTCTCCTTCAAGAGTCATGTCAAAATGATAACAAGAATAACTAAACACAATGGGTCTAACTTTAGCCAAATAATAAGGTCAATGACTGATCAAGCTGCTATCATCTTTTTTGCACTGTATGATCTTTTCCCATGTAAGCTACTGTATAACCAGCTGGTCTCTGACAGGTGTAACAATTCTAAAACCAAATGAGAGGCTCTATAGAAAAGCTTTAAAAATTCTGGACAAAAAACCATCATTGTAATATTCTTTCAAAATATAATTTACGAAGCTTTGAAAGTTTCATAAAATTCAAAAATTCCTGTCTTATTTATAAGAGCTTACATGGGTTGGCTCCACCACCTCTTAATAACTATGTTGGGCCGACACCACCATGCACACCCCTCTCCGGACAAAGAAGGGGAGAGCGTGAACACATTTCTTGGAGAACAAAGAAACATGTGGTCACCACTGGAAAAAATTTGCCATTGGTCACGTGACCCCACGCCAGGGGGCCCCCACCTCGGAACCTGCATCCCTGCAGCTCACCACCAGGGGGATCCACCAACTCCGCCACACCCATGGTCTGGAAACCTGAGACCAGTTCAAGGAGATTGGCTGAGAGGCACCCTGAGCGCAGCAGGGGTCGGACCATGACGCACAACTATAAAAGTCCAACATGCGAAAATCCAACCGTCTCACTTATTTTGCCACTCGGGGGGCGAGAAACAAACCAGAAGATGTAGAAAGGCCATTAGCGTTCAAGCTAATGAAGCTGGGAGAGCAAGCAGCCTTGGTTGAGTCTACAAAGTCTGTCACTGCTGAGTGACAAGACATTACTGAGGGAATTGTGCCCCCGAGAGGCCTGACGGATCAATCAAATACATGAACACCTACAACAAATAAAAAATGTTTAGATATATTTAGATTTATTAATGACGGAAAATGTAAGGGCTTAAAAAAAGAACACAGTTTATTTTGCACTTCGATATTTTAAGTTCCTTTCAAAGCATTCTAAAATACTTTGAAAGATGGACTGATGTGCTGTTTGAAAATATACCTGATAAACCTTTAGTTTTCTCTAAACTCAGACTAACTGTCATTTCCAGTAAACCAGCAAAAAAAACATTAATTTTCTAAAAGGGACTAATGAAGCTTCTGCTTGTATTTGTTTACATGTATGTTAATAAAAGAGTTTTAAGTGTCTCTAGTCACTCCCCGTTTAAAAGAACAATACCTTTCACCACTAGGGGGCTCTCTCAATCTAAAAAAGGCTGTTGTAAAGATTGTTGTAATGTGGTTTATAAACACACTGTATTTAAAGGAAGTTAACACGGGCTCAAATGGAATAATAATGAAGAGCCAATCTAAGAACTTTCCCACCAGACGACACATCTGCTAACAGATACACCCCCAGAGAGTGACAGGAAATTTTAGTTTGTGCAGGTGATTGGAATACAATTGTAAAACAGTCTGTGGGTCTCCATAGTGCTAAAAAAAACCACCAATCTCCTGAATCAGTCGACCTGAACTGAAGAGACTGTACAATGTTTGAATCACATGTACTTGAAAAAGACTTCACTTCACTCACCAAGTGCACGCTAGATTAGATTACTTCCTGTTGAGCATTACAGATTAGATTACTTCCTGTTGAGCATTACAGATTAGATTACTTCCTGTTGAGCATTACAGATTAGATTACTTCCTGTTGAGCATTACAGATAGACACAGAGTGAAGGAATGTTCAATAGGAACATCAGATATCTCCAACGGTAACAACTTGCTTAAACATACTGCATGTCTAAATACCAGACCAAGGAATACATTGTGGAGACTAAATATCCATATGTTAGGTAATGATACAGCTCGAGGTGTGCGATGCATGTCGTCTATGTTATTATCAAAAGTTTTGACGATGTGTAATTTTACAGTATCGAGTATTTACAGCATCTCAAAAAGAAAAACTAAAGTCACAGACCGCAATGAAGCGGTGCATGAGGTGCCTCAGGAGCCAATCAGTGGGCAGGATTCAGTCACGTGGTGATGACGTGTTCTCCCACAAGTGGCGTTGGCGGCAAACCCACAATGAGTGGCATGGAGGGGATGAGCAGGAATCTGAATATTTTCAGGATTTACCACTAATCTATCGTTTATTGTGGAATATCTTGGACACAGGGTTGTGTGTGTGCGTGTGTGTGTGTGTGTGTGTGTGTGTGTGTGTGTGTGTGTGTGTGTGTGTGTGTGTGTGTGTGTGTGTGTGTGTGTGTGTGTGTGTGTGTGAGATTGTCACAGTAGCTCCATTGTGGTCGCTTGTTGAATGTTGAGTTGTAACTGAACTGTTCCTGTAATTGTAGCTTCATGTGCCGAATGGATAGATAGATAGATAGATAGAGAGAGAGACACACAGACACAGACACAGACACAGACACACACACACACACACACACACACACACACACACACACACACACACACACACACACACACACACACACACACACACACACACACACACACACACACACACACACACACACACACACACACACACACACACACACACACACACACACACACACACACACACACACACACACAGAGAGAGAGAGAGAGAGAGAGTCATGGGAACTGGTTCCAGCCAGCAGTGAGCTGTAGCTCTGTGTTCAAACAAACAAACACACAGTGTGAGAGCTGGAGTCAGAGAGAGAGAGACAGAGAGTAGCATTTGGTCACGCACAGGAGAAAACGTAATTCAGCTCCTACGGTATAGGTCATGGCGACACGGTGGTGACACAGTGGTGATACAGCGGTTACACGATGGTGCTACGGTGGTGATACGGTGGTGACACGGTGGTAATAATATTAATAATAATAGATGGGTCTTATATCGCGCTTTGTTCAAGGAGACTCAAAGCTCTTGGTGGTGGTGATATAGTGGTAATACAGTGGTGGTGATACAGTGGTAACATGGTGATTACACAGTGGTGATACGGTGGGGATATGGTGATTTGGTAGTGATACTGGGGTGGTGACATGGTGGTGATACGTTGCTGACACAGTGGTGACATGGGGGGGTAATACGGTGGTGACACGGTGGTGACACGGTGGTGACATGGCGGTGATACGTTGGTGACATGGTGGTGACACGGCGGTGATAAGGTGGTCACATGGCAGTGATATGTTGGTGACACGGTGGTGATACATTGGTGACACAGCTGTGATACAGTGGTGACATGGTGGTGAGACGGTGGTGACATGGTGGTGATATAGTGGTGACTGTGTCATAGATTCAGCTGGTTTTGGTCTTATTGCTGCGTTTGGAACCTGGCCCACAGAGAAGGTTGTTGTTTAACCTCTTGCACGCCAGTGAGCAGTCACACAATCGGGGGTCAGAAGTTTAACACGGACTAGTGCTACTCCTCAGCCATTCTCTCATCACATGAATGAACAGACTTACGCTGGTTACTCTGGTTGCTCTCCATGTTCCTCTTCACATCTGATACTGTGAAGTGCTCAATCACTAATGTGACAGAACATGGAGATCAATGAGCTCAACAACACCAATAAGATCAATGAGCTCAATAAGCTCCTTCTTGTCAGGGTACCAGTGCTCAGTGCAGCTACATCACAACATCAGCTGGAGAGTCTGGAGGAATCAGTGACTGCTATGTCATGGTGGAGGTACCAGTACCAGTACCAGTACCACAGTCTGAGAACTCCCGCAGAAAGAAAACACACCGCACTGCATCCTGAAGGACGGTGCTGCAACCGGGTGGCGTTCAGACCCTCCACCAAGGGCTCTGAGTGTTGGTTTCGGTCCAAACAGCAGTAGTTGTCTGGGCCTGGGCTCTGGGGTGTGGCGGTGTGGACTCAGGGAGAAGAGTCTTCTGCAGGAAGCAGAATGTAAACCGTCACTTCCTCTTCCTGTCGGGCAAAATCGCCCAAACAAGCTGCAGTAGACTGCAGACACAGCCTCCAAGAGGAACAGCCACCAGGAGGAACAGCCCAACAGACTGCAGACAGCAGGAAGAACAGCCCAGCAGACTGCAGACAGCAGGAAGAACAGCCCAGCAGACTTCAGATACAGACACCAGGAGGAACAGCCCAGCAGCCTGCAGATACAGACACCAGAACTGATCCAGTGGAATCCTCTGGGCTGAGGTCAGCAGCTCTCCAGAGATTGTTATCACACATCTCTTCACTCCAGTCGGACTTACAGGAACTCTGATAACATCAAGCTACACAAACACAAACTTCCCCAACACCGTAAGGCAGCACAGGAAGTGCGTCTGTTGCTAAGCAACAAAATGACGATGGTCAGGTTTACTAGTGAAGAAGGTGCGAAGCTCAAACTTGTCATCATGGTGCTGTGATGCGTTTGTTTGGGAACATAGACTTTATTACGTTATTATGTTTTTAGACCGTTACTACACCCTCGTCCCACCATTATTACACCTTTATAACGCCTTTATTACAATCTCATCACACCATTATTACACCTTTATCACACCATTATTACACCTTTATCACACCATTATTACACTTTTAACAAACCGTTATTAGACCTTTATCACGCCATTATTACACTTTTAGCGCACCATCATCACACCATTATTACACCGTTATTAGACGTTATTACAGTGTTAGTACGCCTTTATCACACCATTATTACACCATTATTAGACCATTAAAAAAAATTCACGCATTACATTAAAACACCTTTGTCACGTTATTACACGTTATACCTTTATCAAACGTTATCACATCGTTACTACAACTTCATCACACCATTATTACACCATTATTAGACGTTAGCGTTACTATGCCTTTATCACACCATGATCACAACATTATTAGACTATTATTAGACCATTATTACACCTTTATCACACCTGTCACACCATTATTACACTTTTATCACACCATTATCACACTTCTAATTTTAAAATCTAACAATGGTGTGAGATAGGTCTAGTAACAGCGTAATAACATCTAATGGTGTAATAATGTGTGATAAAGGCATAGCAACACTGTAAAAACATTTAATAACGGTGTAATAATGGTGTGATAAAGGCGTAGTACTGATGTGATGTTTGATAAAGGTGTATTAACGGTGTGAAAAAGGTGTAACGTGTAATAAGGTGAAAAATGTGTTATAATGTGTGATAAAAGTGTAATAATGGTGTGATAAGAGTTTTGTGTTCATCCGGGTCAGCAACACACAGGGAGGGTATCTAATGACACTGGAATCTTAACAGCAGTCCACTTCCAGTAGCTCCCAGTAGCTCCCAGTAGCTCCCAGTAGCTCCAGTAGCTCTAGTAGCTCCCAGTAGCTCTAGTAGCTCCCAGTAGCTCCAGTAGCTCTAGTAGCTCCCAGTAGCTCCAGTAGCTCCAGTAGCTCCCAGTAGCTCCCAGTAGCTCCCAGTAGCTCCAGTAGCTCTAGTAGCTCCCAGCAGCTCTCAGTAGTGCCAAGCAGCTCCAGTAGCTCTAGTAGCTCCCAGTAGCTCTAGTAGCTCCCAGTAGCTCCCAGTAGCTCCCAGTAGCTCCAGTAGCTCCAGTAGCTCCAGTCCACATCATGTAGGGAACAGCAGTACACAGATGCTCTGCTCTGGACCAGACGACTTTGCAGACTTTCAGTAGGTCACAATCAAGTCCTGTGACACCACCTCAAATCGCTCCATCGTTAGTGGACAGAGCATCAGTTTCATCTGTTAAAGACCACTTCAGTTTCCCGGTGGTTTGAAAAGGGAGAAAAACAAGATGAATGCTGAACGTCGACACGTCAAACTTACACACTCATTTGAAAAGTAACGCTCCTCCTCGCTGCCAGGAACAAACTCGGAACTGAACAAACACTGCTCAACATTTCAACAAGTCCTGCAGAGCAGTTCAGAACACAGTAGCGTGCTCACTACCGCCCCCTAGAGTTCAGAACACAGTGGCCTGCTCACTACCGCCCCCTAGAGTTCAGAACACAGTAGACTGCTCACTACCACCCCCTAGAGTTCAGAACACAGTAGACTGCTCACTACCACCCCCTAGAGTTCAGAACACAGTAGACTGCTAACGAGCACCCCCTAGAGTTCAGAACACAGTAGCGTGCTCACTACCGCCCCCTAGAGTTCAGAACACAGTAGACTGCTCACTACCACTTCCTAGAGTTCAGAACACAGTAGACTGCTAACGAGCACCCCCTAGAGTTCAGAACACAGTAGTGTGCTCACTACCGCCCCCTAGAGTTCAGAACACAGTGGCCTGCTCACTACCACCCCCTAGAGTTCAGAACACAGTAGACTGCTCACTACCACCCCCTAGAGTTCAGAACACAGTGGCCTGCTCACTACCACCCCCTAGAGTTCAGAACACAGTGGCCTGCTCACTACCACCCCCTAGAGTTCAGAACACAGTGGCCTGCTCACTACCACCCCCTAGAGTTCAGAACACAGTGGCCTGCTCACTACCACCCCCTAGAGTTCAGAACACAGTGGCCTGCTCACTACCGCCCCCTAGAGTTCAGAACACAGTGGCCTGCTCACTACCACCCCCTAGAGTTCAGAACACAGTGGCCTGCTCACTACCACCCCCTAGAGTTCAGAACACAGTAGACCGCTAATGAGCGCCCCCTAGAGTTCAGAACACAGTAGCGTGCTCACTACCGCCCCCTAGAGTTCAGAACACAGTGGCCTGCTCACTACCACCCCCTAGAGTTCAGAACACAGTAGACTGCTCACTACCACCCCCTAGAGTTCAGAACACAGTAGACTGCTAACGAGCACCCCCTAGAGTTCAGAACACAGTGGCCTGCTCACTACCACCCCCTAGAGTTCAGAACACAGTAGACTGCTCACTACCACCCCCTAGAGTTCAGAACACAGTAGACTGCTAATGAGCGCCCCCTAGAGTTCAGAATGCAGTAGGCTGCTCACTACCACCCCCTAGAGTTCAGAACACAGTAGACTGCTAACGAGCGCCCCCTAGAGTTCAGAACGAACTTCCTGCACACAATGTGGACATGAAAGTTGAAAGAATCTAAAGCCACGTTTCCACCACACAAGAAGTGCAGGGAAGGAACGGAGCGGTTCAGAGCCGGACAGCAACGCAGACCCTGACTGAAATTTGGGTGGCGTTTCCCCCGCAGAGGGGAGGGTTAAAATATAGGCGGGGTTTAGAGCTCTGCAGATATGTGACGCTCCAACAGTAATCTCAGCCGGGGCGACAGATGTGGACCTCATGAATCCTCTGTTCTTGTTTACATCCTCCGCTTTGCACGAGTTGTTTAGTTATTTTATAAAAAAAAAACAATTCAGCCACAGAGCTGGAGCTGCAACTTCCAGGACGATTCTGAGAGCGCGAACGCCGGCCGGTCAGCTCCGTCCCCGGCGACATGACAGCTGATTTCAGAGTGCGTTCACATTCCCCCAAACCAAACAGACTTTCCCAGAAAGTCCCTGAAGAGACTCTGGTCCATCAAACAAGAATGTGAACGAGCCCTAAGACACACCGACACACCAGGCTGGAACTGTTAATACTTCTTTCATTTATTTTAAAACATCCTTGTTTTTTTTTTATTTGTTGACCTTTTTGCTGAACGTGGTTGTTTGCAGCAGCTTCTTCCTCTTTCCACTGGAGAAGTGATTTAGTTGTAGATCCTAAAGACCACTAAGCTGAAAATGTTGAAGCTGCACTTTATTTAAAACTATACAACAATATGTCTGTTCCATTTCTTTACATTGATCGTTTAATGTGATTTATTGAGTTGCTTACAAATGTTTGGCTTAAGAAAAAAAACGGATGTTTTGGATTCATTATTTTTCCCCTGAACAGAAGTGAACCGCAGTGCGACCGTACGTATCGGTACGCCCAGCAGTTTGTACTGTTAAAAACCTGCCGGAGCACAAAACTACGTTGTTCTTCAGAAAGAACATGGAGATTAAAACTGGACTGGTTTCTGCATCAGAAGCAGGATGTCATCAACTGTTCTGTTTTCAAAAGGATGGGAAGTGTGCGTCCCCTCATGCTGACCAACTTCCACTGCTGCGGCGAAGCCCGCAGAGCCTTCACCCAATCAGCTGCGGGTATTTCTGTCGCTACGAGAAGTGCAACGACATTCACATCTCAGTATCGGAGTGTGGCAGACGACACGAGGCCAAGGCCGAGAGACCGGCGGGAAACCCGCAACCACAACATGTAGCTTGCGTAGCGCTGGCGGTCTCTGTCTGACCTAATGACCTGGACCTCACCTCGAACCCACTGACCTTCAAACCCACTGACCCACTGAGGGAGTAGAGCACCGACGCATCACAAAACCTTCCAAAGAGCTCTGAACAGGCCTGTTGGAACCAGAACCAGAACCAGAACCAGAACCAGAAGTTTGTGACCGAGCTTCCATGTTGGTTTAGTTTGAACTGCAGGAGCTGACAGACCTGGAGGGGACACGCCCACCAAGCATCCCGCAGGGGACACGCCCACCAACCATCCCCAGCAGGGGACACGCCCACCAACCATCCCGCAGGGGACACCCCCCACCAAGCATCCCGCAGGGGACACGCCCACGAAGCATCCCGCAGGGGACACGCCCACCAACCATCCCCAGCAGGGGACACGTCCACCAAGCATCCGGCAGGGGACACGCCCACCAAGCGTGGGATTTTAGATGCGCAGCGGTGAGCGGCTCCAGGTGTGGGTGGAGCCACAACACTGATTGGACATTAGCTCGTAGGGAGGGCATTTAATGAGTCCGCCCAAGGACACACACACACACACACACACACACACACACACACACACACACACACACACACACACACACACACACACACACACACACACACACCAATGCACAATTAATTGTAAAACGTAGGAGCCGATCATTAAAGCGTATTGATCGAACGGTTCAACATCGTAGCGAGAACCGCAGCGTCTCTGGAACGCGAAGGAGTCTGACCTCACCCATGTTGAGGAGGTTGTAGGTTCAAATCCAGCCGGGGCCTTTCTGTGTGGACTTTGCATGTTCTCCCTGTGTGTTTGTGCGTGTGTCCTCCGGGTGCTCCAGCTTCCACCCAGTCCGATAAACCGAAAACCCTCCGCCCCCACCACCCCCCTGAACAAGACCCTCCGCCCCCACCGGCCTCTTGAACAAGACTCTACACCCCCACCCACCCCCGAACAAGACTCTACACCCCCACCCACCCCCTGAACAAGACCCTGACTTGACGTCTTCGTCTGCTGATGAGGGTCACTCTGACGTCATGACCTTCACACTGATGGAGGTCACTGAGGTCATGACCCTCACACTGATGGAGGTCACTGAGGTCATGACCCTCACACTGATGGAGGTCACTGAGGTCATGACCCTCACACTGATGGAGGTCACTCCACTGAGCTTCTAATCAGCACACAGACCAATAAACCAAACAGCCTCAATCTGGACCAGATTACCTTTCCTCAAGTTCCAAACCAGAACCAAGACCGGTAGTTCTGGTGCATGTCAGCCAGGTGAATATCTGTATCTGCCCCGTAAACATCTGTATCTGCCCCGTAAACATCCGTATCTGCCCCGTGAACATCTGTATCTGCCCCGTAAACATCTGTATCTGCCCAGCGAACATCTGTATCTGCCCCGTGAACATCTGTATCTGCCCCGTGAACATCTGTATCTGCGCCGTGTATCTGCCCAATGAACATCTGTATATGCCCCGTAAACATCCATATCTGCCCCGTGAACATCTGTATCTGCCCCGTGAACATCTGTATCTGCACCGTGAACATCTGTATCTGCGCCGTGTATCTGCCCAATGAACATCTGTATCTGCCCCGTAAACATCCATATCTGTCCCATGAACATCTCAATATGCTCTGTGTATCTGCCCCACGAACATCTTGATCTGCTCCGTGTATCTGCCCAGTCAACAACCAAATCCGCCCCGTGAACATCTGTATCAGCTTTGTGCATGTGCCCTGTGAATCGTCTGTCCGACCTGCAGGACCGGAACCACACACCTTCGTGACGTCAGCTCGCAGCGAGCGAGCGAGCGAACACACACACACACACACACACACACACACACACACACACACACACACACACACACACACACACACACACACACACACACACACACACACACACACACACACACAATGTAAAAGTTACCGAGAGTCTCACTTACTGCCATGACGTCACTCCTGCTCGGGTACGAGCCCAGCTTCCCTTCTCCCTTCACCGGCATTCTGCGCTGCTCCGCGGGCGTCGTGACGACTCGAGCCGTGAGAGAACCGGAGCTCAGTGTGCTTCAGACAGCTGCGCTAACCGCTAACGCTGCTCCGCCCCCGTCTCTCTCTACCGGGCCGAAACGCCTACAGAGGCCGGACCGCCTACCAAGGCCGCACTTGTCCTCCGGCCGGAAAGCCTACCGTGGCCTGCGGCGCGACTGGAGCTGACGTTGTGCGCGGCCGCCATATTGGATAGGTCCCCATTGCACAGACATGATGCCTCATTCCGTGCTGGAGAGTAAACGAGCGTCACCGCCATATTTGTTGGGTCTACTTACAGTAGCACCAGAGAAAACCAGCGTCACCGCCATATTGGTTGGGTCTCTTAACTATAGACATATACACTAGACGCCTCACCGACTGGCAGGAACATACGTCAGTGCGTCCGCCATCTTGTGAGTGGCATTTGTCAGGACTTCAGCAACGATGCTGCATTACTGTTTTTGGTTGTACAAACAGACAAAATAAGGACAATCTACTGCTTGTATATATCTATGCTCCTAACAGTACAACAGAGTACACCGGCGTCACCGCCATATTGGTTGGGTCTCCTAACAGTACACAAGAATAAACCAGCGTCCCCGCCATATTGGTTGGGTCTCCTCACCATAAACAATAGACGCCTCGTCTCGTGCTGGAGAGTGATGCAGCGTCGCCGCCATATTGGATGGGACATCCCGCTAACCCAACCCTCGATAGTGCCAGAGTCAGGTGGCATTAACGCAGAACGAGCAACTTTGTTCCTGCTATTTATTTATTCATTTTTTACAAAAACTTGAATGGAGCTGAAGAGAGCCTTACTCAGCCTTTCTCTGAAAGTGAATCTCAGTCTAATGATGTGAGTATTTGATATGTTGCATAAATCTGTAAGCATCATGTGTCTGCTCTGATTAAAACTGTTGGGTTTAGTGCCCTCATTTACATTGTTTGTTTATTTTGAGTTATTCCATATTACAATTTATATGGTGTATTTGTTTTTATGTATGCTGCTATTATAAGTTATTTGATCACTTCATGTGACGTAAATACCTGCCCGACTGTCGAAAATGGGTTTTTGGTTGGTTTTTTTGTCAATATACGGCACTTTGCATCTGTTTTGGTGAGCAGGAATCTTCTGTCAATCTATAGTCACTGATGTTCTCCCGGTGCTATAAAGAAATAAAGATCGAGAACACGGACGTGTACTACGTGTAATCCTTCCTCAACATGGATGAAGAAGCTGAAGGCGCAACAGGTTATGGACCCAGGCGCAGCGCAGGAGGAAGATGGCAAAGATTAGTTTTTGACAGAGATGAAAACAATTATGAACTTCAGGAGGTAAAGTTCCTCGGCCATTTCAGAATAATAGGTCTAAAGGACACGATACTTTCTGACAACTAAATAAATAGGTGTTATGAGTTATCAACGCACTAGCTTGCATACCAGTATAATCAGCTTGTCTCACTTCTGCTCAGAACTGTTAATAACATGACCATATAAGGGAGAATGATCCGTTGTGTGAGGCAGAACAATTGAACTGTTGAGTTTTCGGAATAGCAGACCATTGACCTTGGTTCCCAGGCAGATAACGCCATGCTGCAGAAGGGAGTGAGGGAATCTTCACTAGTGGAAAGCCAGCTGGAGAAGGGAGTGAACCAAGAGTCGCGAGCTTAAAGCCGGGAAGGTGTGGAGCCTTGCACTCCAGGTTGAGACAAATGTCAAAGTCGACATCCTGACCATCTGAAGAATAAACGATTGTGATGTCAAAACTTCTCGGGACAGAACAATAGATATGTGTTCAGTTTCGGTAAAAACAACATGTGGCATCCACACCATATGTGCAGGGAGGGGTGAAAGAAATGCTTATAAACCAATGTTTTTGGGCACTCGGGGCTCTTGACCATTTGAAGCCTGCTCCTCCCGGACAGACTGGTGCTTGAGCCCGAGATCTCGTTTTATTCCATGTATTCTGCTTAAGGTAATTATCTGTGAAACTGAGTGATTAATTCCACTCTTGTTTCCTCATCAATAAAAGAACACATTAATGACTGTTTTCTCCTTCACGACCCAGAGCAGGAATTGAATGCCGATTGCTACGCGGAGCTGATACAATTCCTCGACGACAAAAGCCTGTCGTTGGTGATGAGAGAAGCGGCGGATGACAGCAACAAAGCACTTCAGATCCTACGGAGCCATTACGCCAGCCAGGGTAAACCCAGAATTATTGCACTATATACAGAACTAACATCCTTAAAGAAGGAGCCTGATGAAACTATAATGGAGCTGAGAAAGCAGTAACTTCTCTGAGAAAGGCTAAGGAAGTTATATGTGATGGGGGGTTAATGATGCAAACCCCATGCAAAAAGATGATGCAAAACAGACGTCTGAAAGACAAGAAAACGAAGAACAAACAGTCGTCTTCAAGGTTAGTCAAAAATTTCTTCCAGACAACATTAAAAGAAATGGACTGATGGTCGACTGTGGAGCCACGTCACACATCATAGCTGAGAGACACAGATTCCAAAGCTTTGATGACACCTTTGATCCAAAGAAACAGTACATGGAACTAGCTGATGGAAGCCGAATGAACAGCGTGGCGTTGGAACGGGGTGCTGAGGTGTTACTGAAGGACTCACAATGAAGAACTGTCACAGTTACACTGACTAATGCCCTGTTCATACCAACCTACACTCAGAGTATATTCTCAGTGAAAGCAGCCACAGCTAATGGCGCTGAGGTGATCTTCAGAGAGGGACACAATGAACTCAAGAACAAAGATGGAACGGCCTTCCGCATGGAAGAGCACGAGAGGCTATACTACTTGAAAACGGTAACTAACTATGAACAGTGCGTTGATGCTTCAGTCAATGACATAATGTGCAGTGACAAAGTGAATTTAAACCGTGACGTCAAAACATGGCATGAGATTTTGGGACATTGCAATGGAAATGATATACTGAAATTACAAAATGTGGTAGAGGGTATGAAGATCACAGGCAATACCAAAATAGACTGCAGTGTCTGCACAGAGGGAAAATTCACCAACTGCAGAAACAGGGAAACACACGCAAAAGCTAATAAAGCACTGGAGTTGGTCCATACAGATTTAGCAGGCCCCATTGAACCTACCTGTCAAGAAGGATATAAATATCCAATTTCATTCACAGGTGATTTTTCAGGGGCAGTAACTTTTTGAAGAACAAGAGCGATGTAACGTTAGCAACAGAAAAGTTCCTTGCAGACCGTGCACCATATGGTACTGTCAAACGGATCAGATCAGATAATGGGACAGAATACACAGGAACTGTCTTTTCAGTCACTTTTAAGGGCTAAAGGTATAAGACATGAAACATCATCCCCATGTTCTCCCCATCAAAATGGTACAGCTGAAAGACAGTGGAGGACCCTTTGTGAAATCAGAAGATGTCTGTTATTAGAGAAAGGATTACCAAAGGCCTTGTGGCCTTATGCTGTTCAAAATGCAGCTCACATCCGTGACAGATGCTCCAACAACAGGACTGAAAACACTCCATACTTCATGTTAACAGGAAGAAAACCAGATCTCTCAAGAATGTGGGTGTTTGGTTCTGACTGTTGTGCATAGAGAAACGAGCACCAGAAACTGGACTCTCAGTGTGACAGAGCCATATTTGTGGGATAAAGTAAGAACAGCCCTGCATACCTGATCTCCAGCCCACATACAAAGAAGGTATCAAAACATAGACTGGTGAAATTCACTACAAAGTGCAAAGTTGAACAAGAGACACAAACTGATGACTGTGATTCAGAAACCCTTAACTGTGAAAGCAGAAAGCCTGATAATGAGGGCATTACAGAAAACCAAGTCTCATTGGATAATGAGGAAAATGTCAGAGGCGATCCAGATGTGTCAGAACAGGACCAAAATGCAGAAAATGTGGTTCAGGATGAAAATGAAAACAAAACTGATGCAGAAACTATGCCTACACACTGCCGCTACCCAAAAAGATAAACGCAAACTCCCACATATATAAAAGACTATCTACTCGACATAAAAGATAAGGATGTGATTGAAATAAATGTTGATCATTGTTACAGGGCAGTGTGTGCAGTCCCCCAAATTTAAAGCGAAGCCCGGATGTCACCCGAAGCGCCCAGATGGGAGCAAGTGATGAAGGAAGAGATCGAATCACTCAAAGAAAAACTCATTGAACTTACTCCTTTACCTGAAGGTAGAGATACAGGAGGAGGAAAGTGGGTATATGCACTAAAGGAAAATGCTGAAAAGGAAAAGATATTTCAAGCAAGTGATGTAGCAAAGGGATGCAGTCAAACAGAAGGCATTGATTATCATGAGACTTTTGCCCCAACAGCCGACATCACGTCAGTACGGGTATGCAGTGGTACACTGATGCAGGGAGCCGTACAAAATGACCTCATTATTCATCAGATTGGATGTTAAAACAACTTATTTACATTCTCCAACCGAAGAAGAAACCTCCTTAGAGCAGCCAGACGGTTTTGAAATATCATCAGAGACAGGAGAGAAATTGGTGTACAAGTTAAAGGAATCCCTATATGGTCTAAAACAATCTGGGAGGAACCGGTACAAACTTCTGAATGATTACCTGGAACAAAACAATTTGGTGAAAAACCAATCTGATCACTGTGTGTATAAGAAAGAGATAGATAATGATGTCATCATGGTGATCATCTGGGTAGATGACCTCATCATTGCAGCCAGCAATAGCGACTTCCTCAAAGGATTCAAGCAAACTATGAGGTCAAAGTTCAACATTAAAAGATTTGGGGAAAATGTCCTACTTTTGGGGCATCACTGTACCTAGTACAAGTGACAATAAAATGCATTCTATTCTATTCTATTCATTCAGTTCAAACGAAAAGGGAGAAGAGATCAACATGAAACTAACAAGGTCCATTGTAAAAACGCTTGAAAGGTTCAACATGTCAGATTGTAAACCGAGATCCACCCCGCGCGAACAAACGTTAGGAGACTCAAATGAGAAGGGTATTAATGAGGTGGCTAATCCCAAAGAGTATCGAGAGATTGCAGGCAGTCTCATATACGCCATGACATGTACCAGACCAGACATCAGTTGGGTTGTAAGCAAACTGTCTCAAACATTCGCACACCCAAAAGTAGAAAACTGAGTCGCTGCTAAACATGTCCTGAGATACCTAAAGGGTATTATGGACTAACTTTCAAGAAGAGCGAGGAGGATTTGAGCCTGATTGCCTAAAGCGACTCTGATTGGGCCTCTTCTGTAGAAGACAGACGCAGCACCACAGGTTACTGTTTCAGCCTGACAAAACAAGGCCCTGCTATTTCCTGGAAATCAAAGAAACAACCTACAGTGGTTCTGTCAACGTTTGAGGCCGAATATATTGGTCGAGCAACCACGACTCAAGAAAGCATGTATTTGACTCAGTGGCATGGATAACAAAGAACACACTTGTCCTAAGATCCAAGAATCCAGTGAACAGACAGACGTCAGAACACGTTGGTGTAAAGTATCATTTCATACGTGATGCACTGAGGGAGGGTAAAATAGACCTGGCTTGTTGCCCATCAGAGGAAATGATCACAGACATTTGAACAAAACCTGCAACAAAGATTAAAAAGACAAAGTTAAATAAATGGTCCTTTGGAGACGAGGCTTGTTCAAAATGTTTGATCTGAGATGATGAGAGCAAGTGGGGCTGTTGGGTTTAGTGCCCTCATTTACATTGGTTCTTTATTTTGAGTTACAATATCTATGGTGTATTTGTTTTCATATATGCTGCTATTATAAGTTCTATGATTATTCATGTGACGTAAATACCTGCCCGACTGTCGAAAATGGTTTTTTTTTTGTCAATATACGGCACTTTACGTCTGTTTAGGTGAGCGGGAATCTTCTGTCAATCTATAGTCACTGATGTTCTCCCGGCGCTATAAAGAAATAAAGATAGTGAACACGGACGTGTACTACGTGTAATCCTTCCTCAGCATGGACGAAGAAGCTGAAGGCGCAACAAAAACCTCCCCCTTGCTTTGTGCTACTCTTTTAAGACATACTCACACATACTCTTTTTACATGTTTTAAATAAACAGATAGATAGATATGTTAACTTACTATACACAACCCCTTTTGCTCACAGACACCCCCCCCCCCCCCCCCCCACACACACACACACACACACACACAGAGAGAGAGAGAGTCATGGGAACTGGTTCCAGCCAGCAGTGAGCTGTAGCTCTGTGTTCAAACAAACAAACACACAGTGTGAGAGCTGGAGTCAGAGAGAGAGAGACAGAGAGTAGCATTTGGTCACGCACAGGAGAAAACGTAATTCAGCTCCTACGGTATAGGTCATGGCGACACGGTGGTGACACAGTGGTGACACGGTGGTGATACGGCGATGACACGGTGGTGACACGGTGGTGATACGGTGATGATACGGCGATGACACGGTGGTGGTACGATGGTGGTGTGTGTGTGTCTGTGTGAAATAGTTATAAAAAATTAAATATCCTCAACCCACAAAAACAAAATTATGAATGCATGTGTTATTGGTGTTTACACGTGTAAGAGAGAGAGAGAGAGAGAGAGAGAGAGTTCCAAATTATATCAATCAATTTGTTGCTTAATTTAGACATTTATTAATATACCATATCATATGTCAGTCTTTGTGAAGAAGCATAACACAAATTATTTTACCATGAAGTCACGTAATTTTGGTGTGTGAAAATCCGGCGAGTGATGATCATCATAGTTGGACTAAACCTTCCTCAGTAGAGTGGACTAATGGACTCGAGGCGCAGGGTGACCCATCCAAGATGGCGTCGCGCTGCGACTTCAGCTCTGATAGACAGCACCGGTCAACGAGGCATCTCTGCATATTATGTCTATGCTCCTCACTCTTAGGGCTTTTCCACCAAAAAGAACTTGGTGCTCGTTCACTGCCAGTTCCTAATGAGCAGCTCCAAACTGCAGAACGTGGTATGTCACTGGTTCCACCAACGTAGAACGTAGGCAGGATCCAGGAACCAGGAGACAGACTGTACCAGTGGTTTGGTCCGGGTCGCTCCATCTAGTCTGACCTGAACCTCGGATGAAGACATTGAGTCTCCTCGCCGCTCCATTGATGGTTTTTCACGTCCGTCTTGTTTTAGTGCGGAGCCCCAGAGTGGACATAGAGAAAATAATAATAATAATAATAATAATAATAATAATAATAATAACAGATCTTGGGTCTTATTTTTCACCATTCCAACATTCCATAGTGACTTTCTGCTCCTTTCACTTTATTTCTGGACGTGTCTGAATCAAAAGCTTCAACATGGAGGAATGGAGGTGTAGAATGATAGAACGCTGCTCTACAGCCGTTTCCATGGTAACCTAGGTAAACACTGATTAAAGTTCTCTTTCACATGAAGCCATTAAAAAGCTCATTTTAGGTCTACAAACTCCAAGTTTTCATTTCCAGTAGTTTGTAGTTTGTTTAGTAGTTCCTGAGGAACCAAAAGTCTGGCTTCATTATAAAGAAGTTCTGTGGAGCGTCTCATAGCGGAGCGCCCCCTGCTGCCTCCTGCAGACCTCAGCCTGCGGTCATAACGCCGTACAAGACCTGGAAGTGAAGTTAGTTACAATGACGTCACCATGAAAAGCCTGAAAACACCTGATTCTAGATTCTAGATCCACCAGCTGACTGACAGGAGGAGCTCTGCAGCTCAACACTTCAATCAGAACCACGGCTCCACCATCGCCTTGAAATGATCTCCTTCCCTCGTATCAATAACTCCAGGGAACAACTTATATCGTTCCTTCGTATCATTATATTTCCTCTATAACCACTCTGGGGCTCCGTGTTCACTGTAGATTTCAGAAAGCTGGTTCAGAGTCTCTTCCTCCTCGTAGGAACTGATAACTCCAGACATAACTCCGCCCCCAGCTGATGACATGTCAGACCCCAATCTGACTCCGCTCTGGCCCCCCTCTGGCCCCTCTCTGGCTCCACTCTGGCTCCACTCTGGCTCCTCTCTGGCCCGACTCTGGCTCCACTCTGGCTCCACTCTGGCTCCTCTCTGGCTCTCCTCTGGCTCCTCTCTGGCCCGACTCTGGCTCCGCTCTGGCCCCCCTCTGGCTCCTCTCTGGCCCCTCTCTGGCTCCTCTCTGGCTCCTCTCTGGCTCCGTTCTGGCCCCCCTCTGGCTCCACTCTGGCTCCTCTCTGGCCCCCCTCTGGCTCCTCTCTGGCTCTCCTCTGGCTCCTCTCTGGCTCTCCTCTGGCTCCGCTCTGGCTTTGCTCTGGCCCCCCTATGGCTCCTCTCTGGCTCTCCTCTGGCTCTGCTCTGGCCCCGCTCTGGCTCCGCTCTGGCCCCCCTCTGGCTCCTCTCTGACTCCTCTCTGGCTCCTCTCTGGCTCCGTTCTGGCCCCCCTCTGGCTCCTCTCTGGCTCCACTCTGGCTCCTCTCTGGCCCCCCTCTGGCTCCTCTCTGGCTCCTCTCTGGCTCTCCTTTGGCTCCTCTCTGGCTCTCCTCTGGCTCCGCTCTGGCTTTGCTCTGGCCCCCCTCTGGCTCTCCTCTGGCTCTCCTCTGGCTCTGCTCTGGCCCCGCTCTGGCCCAGCAACGAAGTGGGGCCAGCTTAGCACCACTTCAGCCCCTGATAGGCCGTAACTGAACAAAGAAAGACAACAAGGAAAGACAAAGAACTGGTGCTAAATCTGGCCCTGGACCAGAACTAGAACCTGGTTCTTTCTGGTGGAAAAGCCCCCTCAGTAGCACCAGTCAACCAGAGTCACCGCCATATTGGTTGGGTCCCCTCACTCTCCAGCACCAGAGTCACCCAGAATCGACACACAGTGAACAGCCATGATCTTGTTTTGTGTGTAAAAACTTGACGGACGCTGGACAGAGCCGACTGGTGGACATTTCTCGGTACATACAGTAGCTGAAAGCGAACCTCAGTCTGATCATGTGATATTTGTACTCGATGTGTCTCATCAAGCTGTAAACTGGACTGCCTGTCTACATCACTCATACTCCATAATATTAGTACGGTAAAGCCGACAGGGCATCATGGTGCGTTCAAGTACACCTCAGTTTCTTTTTAGTTCTATTTTTCATTTGTTGAAATATATACGACTGTCTTGTTCTTGACCCCCACCAGTCTGCCTGTCAACACGAAGTTCACGCGCACCATCGCGAGTACGAAACTCTGCTCCTTCACCTCAGACACTGGAGATCCAGGTGAGCTTCTAGAAGCCCCTCGATCTCTGTGTGAAGGAACCGGAACCGAACTTTCTCACCAGAGCTCTCCTGCTTCCCTCTCCACTAACCCGACTTCGTGCGTCCGCCACCGCCCGGTGATCTCGGTTAGATAAACGCTCACACTCACAGTCACAGTTAGCAACCAAACTGCTCCCCTGTGCCGAGGGACACCTCATACGGCCACCACAGTTCCAACTGCATGTTCCGACATCCAGTTAGAACTCCGGCGTTCAGAATCGGACCGACAAGGCCGTCCCGTCGTTATAGTAACAGTTCTGTGTCGGTGAAACCGCACCGCCACTTTGGCTCTGTGAGACCCAAATGGCGAAATTAATAAAAAAAAATTCAGAGTTGTTAATGAGTAAATGAAAGTTATTTCCATTAATAATTTCACATTTTCTACTGCCTAGATTTCTACTGCCTAGGTTTCTACTGCCTAGGTTTCTACTGCTTGGGTTTATACAGTCTGGGTTTCTACTGTCTACTGCCTAGGTTTCCACTGCCTTGGTTCCTATTGCCTGAGTTTCTACTACCTGAGTTTCTACTACCTGAGTTTCTACTACCTGGGTTTCTACTGCCTGGGTTTCAACTTCCTGCGTTTCTACGACCTGGGTTTCTACAGTCTGGGTTTTTACTGTCTCCTGCCTTGGTTTCTACCGTCCGGGTTTCTACTGTATACTGTCTTGGTTTCTATTGCCTGGGTTTCTACTGCCTCGGTTTCAACTTCCTGGGTTTCTACTGCCTGCGTTTCTACGACCTGGGTTTCTACTGTCTGGGTTTTTACTGTATACTGTCTTGGTTTCTATTGCCTGGGTTTCTACTGCCTGGGTGTCTACAGTCTGGGTTTCTACTGTCTACTGCCTTAGTTTCTACTGTCTGGGTTTCAACTGTCTACTGCACTGGATTCTATTGCCTCGGTTTCTACTGCCTCGGTTTCTACTGCCTCGGTTTCTTCTGCCTACTACGACAAATCACCTCAATTCAATTCAACTTTATTTACACAGCAACACTACAGTAGTCATTTCTAGGAGCTTTTAACAGAGAAACTCTCACCCTGAGAGAGGGTGGAAAGAAACCTGCAGAACCAGACCCAGAGGAGGAGGAGGAACCTGCAGAACCAGATACAGAGGAGGAGCGACCTGCAGAACCAGACCCAGAGATGAGGAACCTGCAGAACAAGACCAGGAGACGAGGAACCTGCAGAACCAGACTAAGAGGTGACAGCTAATCCGGAGGACAGAGGACAGAAAAGGACAGGACAGACAGATTTGGGTAGGGATACAGACCCTGGTTCAGGTAGGTGTAGGGATACAGACGTCACGGTCACCACACTAACCCGCAAACGTCTGCCTCCACCTGGTGGACGTTTGAGGTCATTACACTCATCACTCTCATCTCTCAACACACAAGTTTAAAGTTCAACACACACACACACACACACACACACACACACACACACACACACACACACACACACACACACACACACACACACACTCTTTGTACATAGTGTTGCTGTTTAATAGATTAGATCTCCGTGTTCGATGTCGTTTGCTACTTGAATGTGTTGATTTATGAGATGATTTCAGAATTATTTATGAATTAATACATTTTGTGAATAAACGCCTGTTAGCTGAATTGAACGCTTCTTGGTGATTATTGTGTATTTATTGTTGACAATTCACTGGTTTGTAACAGTCTGTGCTCGGATCTCACCCCTTCCCTTTTATTTAAGATTGTTATATTTTACACAGAAATATTAACTAACTTAAATAAACTTTTTACAAACGAGACTGATATTTTGGTAATTAGCTATTTCCAGTTTATCTGGTGGTGCCCCAATTTATTATTAATAAATATATAACAAATTTATTCAAATTAATAATTTTTCATTAATAAATAATTTTTGATCATTTATTAACTTAAAGTAATTACTCGATTACTTTAGGAGTTGTTAATGAGTAAATGACCGTTTACTTCCATTAATAATCTAAAGTTTTCATAATGCTAATAACCAACCATAAATCCCAACATACATACAGTATATATATGTGTGTGTGTGTGTGTGTGTGTGTGTACAACAAATGTTTGCAGAACTTAGATATATGTAGACAATATTTATATGGACAAACATGCAACATGTGAAAGTACAATACATATATAAAGAATTAAAGCAATCACAACTCACCTGTACGCACAATACATTAAGCAACCTATATGCAAAATATATACAGCATATGTACAATGCATGCATACATACAATTACAACCCATGCATGTAAACACGCTATACTTTGACAATTCTCAGAAAACACATACATACAACGTATGATTGTACAATGTGTGTGTACTATGCAAAACATGTATATCACACACTGACAATACATACAGTCTATGCAGAACACATGCATCTGCAGCAAGTACATACATACATACATACATACATACATACATACATACATACACACGATGTAAACATACATCAAAGACTTTTATTAATAATACATGTCCTGTATAGGAACTATGCATTTATGTACGACACAATGTACACACAATGTACACACATTCACATGAGAAGACCACAGTGGTGCAGTATGTGTGTGTGTGTGTGTGTGTGTGTGTGTGTGTGTGTGTGTGTGTGTGTGTGTGTGTGTGTGTGTGTGTGTGTGTGTGTGTGTGTGCGTGTGTGTGTGTGTGACTGTCTGTCGCCACCAGGAGTGTAGTGCAGGTAGTGTGTGTTTAAGCTGAGAACACATCTGAGAGCTGCAATCCCAAAACCACCAGAACCACCAGGACAACAACAGGACCACCAGGACCACCAGAACCACCAGGACGACAACAGAACCACCAGAACCACCAGGACCACCAGAGCCACCATGACCACCAGGACGACAACAGGTCCACCAGAGCCACCAGGACCACCAGGACCACCAGGACCACCAGAACCACCAGGACCACCAGGACGACAACAGGACAACCAGAGCCACCAGGACCACAAAAAACCACCAGGACGACAACAGAACCACCAGGACCACCAGAACCACCACATGCCCACCAGAACCACCAGAGGACCACCAGGATCACCGGAACCACCAGAACCACCGGGACCAACAGAACCACCATAGGACCACCAGGACCACCAGAACCACCAGAACCACCAGGACCACCAGAACCACCATAGGACCACCACCAGGACCACCATGACGACCACAGGCCCACCAGAACCCCCAGAACCACCAGGACCACCACAGGACCAGCAGAACCACCACAGGACCACCACCAGAACCACCATACGACCACCACCAGGACCACCATGACGACCACAGGCCCACCAGAACCCACAGAACCACCAGGACCAACACCAGGACCACCAGGACTATGTGGATGGTAATACTTTGACCTTTTCCTCCAGTACCACTGTGAGGAACCTGGTTACTTTGAACCAGGACTGATACTTCAACTCCCACACGAAACAAATCTGCAGGACTGAACCAGGACTGGACCAGGACTGGACCTGGAGTGGACCTGGACCTATCAGGGAGGAGTCAGGTAATCCGACACTGAGGAGGAGGAAGAGGAGGAAGAGGAGGAAGAGCAGGAGGAGGAGGAGGAGGAGGAGGAGGAGGAGGAGGAGGAGGAAGAGGAGTAGGCAGGAAGACAAGGAAACTGAAACACAGACGTGTGAGATTCAAAATAAAACCGGAAGTGCAGAGACAACACCAGTCAAAAGCCCAAAGTGAAGCAGGAAGAGAGCGAATCGTGACAAACAAACTAAAAACAACCAATCAGTGGTTAAACTGCTACCAAGGCTAAGCTAATCTGCTAAATTCTGCTAAACTGCTAAAAGCTAATGAGATGCTAACTGTGCCAAAGTTGCTGGATGGACTGTAACAGGAAACATCTTTACTGGAGTGTGATGAACCTGACCACCAGGTGGCGCTCTGACCACCAGGCGGCGCTCTGACCACCAGGTGGCGCTCTGACCACCAGGCGGCGCTCTGACCACCAGGAGGCGCTCTGACCACCAGGAGACAATCTGACCACCAG